>NC_089912.1:22374272-22401772 GCF_040182565.1 Anser cygnoides
CATCACAAGTCAATGGCTGTGTTCATACCAGCAATTTTATTGCAACAGCTGAACCGAAACAGTGAGGCAAAGCAATTGTCACTGAGTTCTTTGTATGTCCTTTATGATAGGGTGCAGAAGGGGAAGGGAAGATAATTCAGAATTATATTTTTGTGTGAAAATTCAAGCCAGTTCTGCTTAAAGCTGTTAATGTACACATACAGTTCAATATCTTTATAATCTACACACTCCAGTTGTATCTGAAAATAGGGTTTAGAATTCAAGGTTGATTTATAAGACCCTATTTGTACTGTGGCAAAATAGATGAAGATGGCTGCTTCCTGTCATACACAACTGGTTGCTCCAGTAATCCTGGCAGACATTAAGCAGAATAGGTTATAAAAATTCTCAATATTTTTAGTGAGCAGCAGCAGGATGTTTACACCTACTGTTCCAGGAAAGCAGTAAAGCAGTAAAAGGTTACACTGTTTACACTTGGGAGACAAAAGCTGATCACCAAGACTAGTTTTACTCATAATTACTATGTAATGAATAAAACTAGCAGTTTAAAATCTGTCTACACTATTATTTCTCAAGTACAACAACATAATCTTGTTTGTTTTTCTTTCATTTTTATTTTTTTATTTTATTTTTATTTCTATTTTTACTTTTATTTTTTGGGGGCATTTGGCTTTTTTTTTTTTGAACTCAAAGTGTCTAGGCATTACGCTTTGTAATGCTATGTCTTTTCCATGCTATGCTTGAACAGAGTCCTTGGAATTCATTTATGTTACTCCCAGATTTTAACATGATTGAAACTAATTTTACTATCATTGTTAAATGTACTGAGCTCACATGAGGAACAATTTTCCAAGGCTCATAACGTAGCCAAATGAATCCTTTTTTTTTTTTTTTTTTTTCCTCTGAAATGCATGAAACGCATGTCTGTCCATTATAATCTCTCTTACTGCCACGTTTTAACTTTTAGCCTCCAGCTGTTTTGGCTGGGGAGCTGCTTGACATAAAATAAATATACGAATAAATATAAGATAAAGGTAATGAATACTCTCTGTGTTTTCCTGATTTCTAAACAGCTTTTCCACAGACCTGTTCCTCAGGAAACACCTCTTTCAATGCAGAGTGACCGTCTGAACCACACAGGATTCATTGTCATACTCGGGCAATTAAAAGTGTTTTGGCTAGTTGTATTGTAGTCTGCATCAACAACAAGACAAGGTCTTTATGTACTTGTATGAAGTATGGCAGAGATGCAGTTGGCCTGATTTCACTCATGGTTGAGCAAAAGTGTAAATAAAACATTCCTGTCCTCTTTTGCTCTAGCATCGCCAGAAATCAGCTACGGAACAGTTCAGTTGATGATTTCACAAAGACAGCTTGGAGCTGTACAGAGAATTGAATTCCTGACAAACTCCTTGTCTTCCTTCACAAGGTAATGACAAAGTAAGAGCAGTGAACAGAAGTGGACCTAACTGGGACATCTTAAAACTGGAACAGCGTAGTCTACTGGCACTGTCCAGGCTCACAGAAGGGACAAACCCACCACTGCAAAGGAAATCAGTTAAATCAAGTTCTATGCCAAGCTACACCAGCTTGCTTTTCTGTGTGCCTGTCAAGCTACACAGATTCGTATAAAACTTAGATCAGAGTTTGGATTCAGTTACTTGGACTCAGATAAAAAAAAAAAAAAGTTCTCTGAATCTCTGAAGTAATTTAACTTAGTTATGCAGACATATACTTAAACCTCTCCACAAAATTGTTACATGTAACCATTTAGTTGGCTCTCTGGTAGTCAGTCACCTGTCAGTTACGTTAATCTGTTTTTCAAACTTATCAAATGGCTAACCCTTTGAAAGAGTTTCTTATTTTATGACCTAAATATAACTATATCACTGAGACAAAGTACTTAAAATAGCTCAACAGGAGTCTGAACAAGAGGTTTTCCATCCTCTTAAATTAGGATCCTGGTAGATTGGTAGATTTTTAGTTACAGTACTTGCAAAAGAAACCTGCAGTCCTGACCCCTCTGATTATCTCCTAGGAAATAGTCTTGGGGGGTGTGGGTTAGGGTGGAACAGAGGCAGAAGGTAATCTGAAAAATTACCAGTTTGTATTCAGATGGACATGTGCATCCCACATCTAGTTATATCAATATGAACAGACAGATCTATGCACATGAGCATGTGTTTCAGAAAGAGACAGAAGAGATTTCTGGACTGTGTTACCATAAATGTTTCTAAAATCAACCCCTGCCTTAAGTTCCATTTAGTTCTTGTGCTGGGAACCAGGAGGCCAGGAGTAGGCTGAATTCAAAATGCTACTTGTGTCATAAAAGCTCAGCTAGGCAGAAAGCTGGGAACATAGCGGTTGACAAAGATAGAGCAGAGAGCTCCATGGCTTATTCTTAATTAGGTGTTGGCACTGGTTCTTGTCAAACAAGAGGAAAGAGTGTATGCTGAAGCACACTGACACACACAGACAGCACCAGTCACAGTTGGAGAGAATACAAAGTGCATTCAAGCTGGCATTGAAAGGGATTTAGATAAGTACTTGAGGTAACAAAAATCGAAAAAAGAGGATGATAGTGGTGCAAGCTTTGGATGAATTGCAATGGAGTGCACCTTTATTACAGCTTATCAGTCTCCAGACAGCAACAAACCTGCCTTCCTAGTGCATTTCTCTTCTTGGTCTCTTGGATTAAAGGTCAAAGTAACTCAAATTTATATGTTCCGTCTCTCTTGCTGCTCGTACACATTCACCACACATCTTTGTGAATTCGTATACTATGGATGAAAGCTTCAGCTTCTTGAATGTAACAGAAGCCTTTTCCATGTCGAAAAGGCTCCGTTTTCCCCCTCAGACAATTATTGGCTGGAAGAGGTTGCAAATAATGTGATATTAAAAGGTCACAATGGTACTGCTGGAATAAATACACATCTGGCAATGCACCAGTCTCAATCCTTCTTGTCCCCACTGTTCTATTTTACAATCATTTGACATATTCGAATAGCTAATATGTGGGTTTATTAATAATACATATAGGCAGTATCCTAACATACACAAAAGCTGTGTGTTTTCACAATGTGTATAAGCACTTCAAGCAATAAGCTGTGCACATTTAGCTACCAGATGGTAGTTCTTATCACAGATAAAAGCACATATATGTTACTATAACTACACCCTCAAAAAGAAAATTATAAGAAAAAAAATGCTCTCCACATCACAGCTTACATTATCCATTTACTTAGGCAGAAAACAGCATATGTTTTACTGCTAGGGAAATGCAGTACTTGAGAGAAAAATAAGATTGCGGGGGGGCGGGGGGGAGGGGGGAGGGAAGGAAGAAAGCTGAAGTAACAGATTTAATATGGATGTTTTACAAAAGGTTTGTTTGGTGTAACAGTAAGACCTTAGAGTGCATATGTTGCAATTAATGTATTTAATTTCTGGACTTCACACGTCATGTAAAAGAAGGTGTTTCCTTCCTAATTCTTCATCTATTTTTGCTTTTGGCACCACATGATCTTCACAGGAGGCCTAAAAACGTTTTAGGGAAATACTTTTCATTGGGATATCTTAACATTTTGGTAAAAATAAAAAAGGACACAAAGGACACAGCAAAAGAAGAATACCTGATTTACTAAAAGCAACAGAAACATTATACTGAATTGTTCTTATAAACCAATGTACATCCATTCAGAAGGTTATTAGTAGTTCACAACTCTGTTTTCTTTGTACTTCTTTTGTCTCAGATTTTCCATTAAACACACACACACAAAGAGAAACCCTAAAAACCTAGCGTAAAGAGGCTTCCACTTTCACAGGCAGATTCAGCTCCTTTTAGGATGCTGCACAAACATCTGTGGATGAGCAGCCTTGAACGCATTTTGATTCAAAGCAAACTCACACGATGCCCCCCGCTTTGCAAGGGTGGGGAGCCGTTTCACGGCTGCTCTCCTTGGCGGGGGATCGGGCTGCCGCCAGCACTGTGCTCCTGGCTGGCAGCCAAGCAATCTCCGCTTCCCGATGAAGCCCCGATCCCATCTGCTCCAGCAGTGCAATATATTCCACTTCAGGTCAAAAGCAGGGAGCCAGTGGTATTAACATTACACTAATCTGTAAAGACATTTTCACTAGGCTAGATAGGCTAATGTTACACAGAGCTTTTAAAGGCTGCAAGGATAAGGAACAGCAGTACTTGTCAGGGGAAGATAAAGCATGCGGAATACAGTCCAAGGTGACAATAGATAGAGCATTGCCAAAGATAAATAAAACAATTATTTGTTGGGAGCGTCAGAATTTGAATACGGATACAATTTCACCATCAATTTCATCTTTCATTTAAAAATCATTACAAAAATATTTTCCCTTAATTGGAAAAAGAATCTTTCAAAGTCACATTGAGAAAAAAATGGAATATGGAAATAGGTCAATCACAGTGTTACCTCCTCTAAAAGATAAACCTTGAGCATTTCAAAGAGACTAAGGTTGTTCTTTGAAAAGGAAGCAGATGTATCTTTTGTTTCTGGAAATAAATATACACTACACATTTTGCAGATACATTGCAATTGTGATCAAATACTTCTGAAATATATATTGTTATATTTTGATTATTACATGTGCTCAAGAAAACTGTACTGCAGTGCAATAAAAACAAGTTGACACACAGAATTGAAATTCAATATTTGCAACTGGGAAATAAGCAAAAACAAAAGAAACAACAACAAAAAAAAACACACACAGAAAACCCAGAACACATTTTTCAGCTTCTTTCCAACACTTTTCAGAGAAAGTAGTTCAAGATTCATGCCTTTAGGCACATCAGAAACCATTAAGAAGTACATTTCTAGAAATCGACATGTATAAAAATTCAATTTAGGCTGCTAGAGATTTTCTTTCGAGCTCTAAGGAAAAAATATTTGGCTGGAAATGAACCATCTGCAAATCCGCACAATTAAGTATATGACTACGTTTTAATATACTTCAAACCATGTGGCACTGACATGAAAGATAACTTAAATAATAGAACAATAGAGATTCAGTAGATGGAAATATATTGTTCTTTAATTAAAAAAAAAAAAAGCTAAAGATCCATCACAGTAACATGTCATTTCTCATATGAAAGTACAGGCTTCATTTATATTTCACTAGTTATTAATTTCCACACATCTCACTCCTTCATCTGCATCTTAATGAGCAGATGTCAAATGGTTACTTCTTTAGCAGACCTGATTATCATCTCTGCAGTTCACTGTTTGTTACCATTTTGCAAACAGGATTTTGCCCTCATTTGTGAAATAGCACTGTGTGCTCCTTGTATTTCATTTTTAGTGGCATATGCACACATGTGCATGTGTGATGCCCAGGCACATGTGTGCATCCTCACACAGATTTCCAGTCCTATCAGAGAAGTGGTGGTTTGGAAGGTTTTTCTCTGGTGGAAGAGGTCCACAGCAAGTTCAGATGGAGCATGCTGACTTCCACCTCCTCACCTCAGCCTCTCCAAGCCCTTTGCACACTAATCAGCATGCCCGGCATCTGCTCCTGACAGGCAGCCTGCTCAGCCCAGCAGATAACAAACACGGTCTGATGGTGGCCGGGCTGGCCATGCCACATACTCCAGCAGTTCCTGTGCCCTGTTCCCTCATTACACAGGCAGCTGGAAAAAGCTTACAGAGCTGTAATTGCCTCCGTTATGAAACATCTTCACCTGTTATCCAAAGCTAAGCTGAATCACAGCAGAAGTTATTAACAGTGGCTGTTTTCATGCCAGCTTAATTTGAGCTGATGCTGCTGTTCACTTAACACAGATGAATAGGTGTGTAGGACGAGACTTTAAACAGAGATGACACCCCAATGAATATTCGCTAGCAAGAGTGCTGCAGGGAGCTGGGCTGAGGAACAACAGACGATTGTTAAAAGCAAACGGGTGGGGGTGAGAGGAGGAGAAATGAGACACTGCCATCAGTGCCTGTGCTGACAATAATTTTCCAGCCTGGTGTCAGCTTTTAACAGCTAAATCATTTTTTCAATTAGTTTCCACAAACGTTGGCAAACACAGGCTGACTTTTTGTGCATACACAATGGTGTGAGAAAACGACGCTGCATCAAACGTGGCCAGAAATGCTCTACTCAGCTGAACAGGCATTAAATTTTAATAGTCTGCTTTCATTTTCGCTGCATTTCGCTTCAAGACGATTATAAATTACAGCATTCTGCTTACTTTTGACTAAATAAGACATGTTTTAGCATTTGATTTAGAAGTAATGTGTGCTTGACATATGAAACAAATCTTGCAGATGTAATTTATCATATGGTGCTCTATGTTTCGATAGAAATAGCTGCGCTACCAAGTCAGTGCTTTGATGAGTGGTTATGACTTAGATGTGGCATTTAGATAAATGCATTATTGGAGTCAGAATAAGGCCAGGATTTACCTGCGACCTTCAAAGCCGAGGGGGCACTCCTTGTGTTTGACTTTCAGAGCCATTAATCAAATACCTCATCAAGGCTTAGAAGAAGGGGGGGATGGGGGGTTGGGGGGGTGGGGTGGGCTGAGTGCAGCGCCTTTGTAAATTAACTTTACTGAGGAATCCCTGCAGGTTGCAGATGAAGAGTCCTTGACCTTCCTGCTCTCCACTCCCACCTCTGCGCATGTGCTTCACATACCCACAATTAGCCCAAGTGCAGTGGGAAGGAGCTGTGGAGGTTGCACACCCTCAACCAGGTCCAGACACAGCATAGTTACTGATTTGGGCACTAGAAATGCATTTGTTTTTCTGTGAGGTTCAACTGTTGCCCACATTATTTACACATAAATGTGTCATTTTGACTGCTAACCATTACTGGTGACCCATTGTGTCCTTCCTGCAGGAAGAGGAAATTACAGTATAATAGCAGAAGCATTATTGAATCTTTCAGATTTGTCTCTGTTATCTGTGAGACATTAGAGATAGTGAGCCCAGGCTAGGTAGCCAGCGCCAGAGCATCTGTGTGATTTTCAGTTATCTCAAAGGTCTGCCTATATAATGAAACAAGTCAGGATGCCTTTTATGGCCAGCCAGTTATGCAAACAGGAACAGGAGGAATGAAACAGCCTATCTGTGGATATGGGGATGAACAGCAGATCCAGAAAGCTATAAAGGCCATCAAATGGCTGTAGTTTTGTTAGACATAGCGTTGGTATTCTTGTTAGGAGTCATCCCTCATTCTGATGACCACTTTCCCCCTTGAATACATACCTTTTTAGAGCAGTTAATCATATTGCTGATGTTGTTTTAAAGGAATACAGTCTTATTCCCTATCCTAAAACATGATGCCGTGTTTATAGTTAAACTGCTAAATGATTGCATTGACATGATCTCTAACTTATTACATATAGAGTTGTGAGGCTTAATTAGTTTGTAATGTGTTTGAAACTTTTGGAGGAAAATACTTTGGAAATGTTAAGTGAGTAATGTTCACATTTTACCAGCCAAGAAAGCAGACTTAGAGACTCCTACTGTATATTCTGTCAAGCAACACCAGCTACAAACAGGTTTCATTTCTAACAGTCTTAATAAAAGGGATATGATGTTTTAGAAGATTGGGTACATCCATCGTTGCACATAAATGAAATCTGAGCTAAATTGTGAGACCTCCCTGAATTTCTTTTTTCTTTTTTTTTGAAAGAAAGGAAGAAAGGGATCACAGTTCTTCAGCTTGGATCATAAGGTACTGACTGGGGGAAACGGACAAGAAAAAAAAATTCAGCATAACTTTTATGAAAGAGAAATGGAGAAGAATAAAGTGTTTCAGGTCAAAAGCTGCCCCTCTGAGGTAAAGGCAAATGGAGCAGCTTTGGTACGAAAGAGGAAAGGCTTGGATGGAACCACAGGAACATTTTTCTTTTTTTCCTTCAAATTTTCCATCTTTTAGGAAAAGCGCAGTGCATTGCCTCCTTTGTAGCTTAACTGGGAGCAGGAGCAGTAGGGAAGAAGGATTAAAAAGGGAAGCTACAAATGTTTCATGTTCTGCCCTTTCTGAGTTTATATAGGTCCCCCTTATTATCGACTATTCAAGGCCTTGTGTTTGGGCACTAGACTGGCAGAGAGAAGTGGACAGGTAGAATTCACTTATCTTTCAGGGTACAGAAAAATTGTACCTGTACATTGCTTCCCCTCTATCTCCATCCTAGTAGTTTTCACCATTTGTACAGCTCTCCCAGTAGTCCTGCCAATCAAGAAATTCTCACCCAGGAAGCTTTGTACTTTTCAGTGTACAAGGGGGCCCAAAGTGGGCCAAAAGACACAAAATAAAGAAAAGCAACCTTGAAAGTAGCCAGCAGCACAGAAGAGATAACAAACTCCTCCTCTGTTTGGTACCTTTGCAATACAGAAAGATAGAACCAATGCTAGAATGTCATATATAAGAAAAAAAAGATGCCTGAAAGAGTGAAATTGTTTTGGATCTGATATAGATTGTGGGCCTTAAACTGCCATTTCTTCAAACTATCAGAAGATTTTTCCTCTAGCAGTTACATGTAAGCAGTTAATATTATAAGTGTTCAAATTTCTCTTAAGCTTTCTACTTTCCTCCAGAGAGAAAAACAATCAGAAGAAACTGGAACAGCTATTTGAAATGTAGTTTTGATGGCAGGAGAAGGCTTCAAGAAGTGGGACTGAGGATTAAGAAGTTTGTTTGAAACTGTAAATCCAAATTATAAAAGAACTCACATTTAGACACTTAAAACAAAAAACTAAAGTACATACTGTGTTTTAATTCAGATGAGAAAAACAAATAGGGAGCAATTAAAAATAATTTATATCATAGAACTAATAGCTGGGCAAGATACACTGCAGGAAATCACCTTCTAGGAAAAAAAAAAAACTATCCCTCTCATCTAACAGACTTCTTTCAGAACCGCAGTAATGTAGTTGCTATAGATATCATTTACTTGTGCTTTGAAGAAAACATTGATAAAATACCTTACAAGAGACTTTAGAAAATCAAATGGTAAATGCATAAGGGTTAAAATACTGCCAGGAATCAGAAATCAGGTAGCATACTAAAGAAAAAACCAAACCAAACCAAAACAAGCAAACAAACAGAGAGAGAAAGAAAGACAGAGAGACAGAGACTAATGGTCAGGTTGCATTATGAGAGGCTTGCAGTGGGATTCTTCGTGTCCCTATACTAGGATAAGACTCTGTTCCCTTTATTAATGTTCTGGGAAAAAGGGTGGGAAAAAATTTGCAGACAGAACAATTATTTAGATTAGTAATCACTAGAGAAGGTTAAGAAGGTCCAAAGGGACCTTACAAAACTAAATGAATAGGCAGCAGGGCTACTTATGTATGAAGTTGACAAATGCAAGATAATACAGATAGGAAGGAGTAATTAGAAATAATCAGACTAAATTAATTATAAACATCTGGGCACCTGAGCAAACACCACAATGTGAAGCTTCACACAATAGATCTATTGAGGAAGCCAACAACATTTTAGTGTATTTATGAGCTTTTCCTTGAAGGCATGGATGGACTGAGGCAAATTAAAGAACCACCGTCTTATACCTGCACACAAAGTCAGGTCACTCGCAAGTTTTGTAGCTTAAGGATGGGAGAAGGCTATCTTTCTTCCAACTCCCTGCTAACCACCTCCAAGGTCTTCACTCATTAGGGGAAGCTATTTCCAGAATTTAAACAAATATTTGTAACTTAACACTTTAAAGAAATGGTAGGAGGCACACAGGGTTCCAACAAGTGTAATTAATGTTCAGTACAAAGTGGTGTTGCCCTTCTGTTGCCCTCTCCACCTGCCGCCTGTCTGGTGTTGCCCCCCTGCTGCTCCATCCACCTGCTGGCTGTCTGGGACAGCTCTCCAGCTGCTGCTCCACCTGCTCACCCACATCCTCAGAGGCACCCCAGGCCTGACATGCTCCTCCTGCACCCAAAACAGTCTGGGATGGAGCTGGCAGTGCAGCACGACTGCTTGGAGGAGCATGGGAGAGCTGCCAGGGGCTGAAGGGAGGCAGAGGAGTTGTAGGTGGTGGAAGGAGACTACATCCTCATGATAGCACTAGGAGCTCACACCATGAGGTGCAGATCAGCTACCCTTTTGGGAGCTGCAGGTCAGTCCTCAATCCTAAAGGCTAGTTCAGCCCTACGGTTCAATCTATATTGAAATTTCTTGTTTCCAACCCATGCACCTCACTGGAAAGTAAGAGAATGGCCTCAGTCAAAGGCAGAAGTGGTCAGGATGATTTCAGATACCTAGGACTTGACACTATGTTTGGTTTCCAGCAAAGAGGTCATAAAACCCAAAGTACATATAAAAACAATGTTAGTACCTAGGTAGATTAGCTTATAAAGGTCAACTTCTACTATGGATTTAAAAGACATTCTACATGATACAGTTCATTTCTCTGCTGGCATGAAAGGAAAGCATGATGTCTCTTTTCCTTCCATATTTCACGTTTTGTGTTTTATCAGTCAAGGAATGCACAGTATACAGTAACCAGAATGACCTGGCCGCACACAAACAAATCACATAGATAATAATAGTTAAGGGGTATCTACCAAGCTGTTTGTTTATTTATATACATACACTTATATGCTGTATTTTACAATGATGACATTTATTATTTTTAATTGAAAATAGATTATCTTCCAAATTTACAATGAAATGTTGGTTTGAATGTGTGATTTGACTTCCTTGATCAAACCATGAACGCACTGGAGTCCCTTGAAATAACCATGAATACATATGATTCATAACATAAATAAAAATACAACATCAAAGAAAGTTAGCATGCATAAGAGTAAAATATAAATCTTTTGCTTTCAGAGAACACCTGTCTGTGGGGTAGCAAAGCCTTCTGATTGCAATCAGTCTTACTAGAAATAAATACAACTACACCATCCCTTTGTTCATGTTATATGCATTTACATGTTCTTTGTCACCCCATAACATGAATATAAAATATTTTCATCAAGTCAGTAAAACTTCTGTTCAACAGACCTGAAGCTCAGCCAGGAATAAACTCCTCAGTTAAAAAAACTACAGGATTGAAATGAAATATGTTTTCTTGATAGAGGTCTTCCTATTTGTCAGTATGAATATCAGGATTTAGAATAGTGTTTTGCTATATCTCTAGTTATTTTAGATCATTGGAATCACAGAAGCTAAGAGTAAACAATAAAAAATTCTCATATGGTGATCTTCGGCATATACAGTCCATTATAATCTCCAGTATACCCTGTCTGTCCTAGACCTATAGCTTCCTAAAGTCCTGGAATACACCCTGTAAGTTATCTGTGTTTCTCCATCTGTACTTCATAATCTATGCTAATTCATGGTGTGCTTCCAGATGACAACTACAAGAAACTGACTGATTATGGCAGATTTAGATGCAGAAAACAAGGAAAAAATAAATTAGCATTGTGTCCAAGGAATCTTCTTAAAAATGGTCCAGATGATATTTCCAAAGAAATAATCAGTGTTTATTTATTTGTCTGTTTAATTTTCCAGTGACAGACAGACATTCAGAATCTTTCTCAATCTTGTTCTGTCCCAGAATTTAGCTTTAGTCAAACTAGTAGCCTTCAAGTTTACTTATGGGAGGGTTATAGATGCTCCTTTTCCACTATGAAGAAAGCCCAAAATATTCATCCTGAGCACACACTACAAAATTTAAAGGTTTGTGCAACATTTGCCATTGGAAGAGACAACTTTCCTCTGTGCATGAAGAACAGGAATACATTTAATTTGCTTGGCTCTGTGAACTTTCATCACTTTTTTTTTTTTTTAATATTTTGACATCAGAGATTATAAGTATTTATAAATAAAATATAGATTCCTTTTTTAGACATGTTTTAACACTGCAGAAGAGAACCTTTGCCTAAAGTGTTCTGAATTGTTTTGTTACCAGATACCAGTATTAAACATGTCTACATGTTAACAAGGATCATGTTTCCCTGCTTTTTCTTTTTCTTTTTTTTCTTTTTTTTTTCCTGACTACATGATACAGCATGAAACATTTCTGCCTCCTGAACAATTTCTTTTATGAATTGTAATGGAAAAAAAGAGCAGTTGATGTTTACAGAAAAGTATTGCAGCCATGGGTTTTGAGAAGCTTTCTGTACGGCTGAAGGGATGAACTACGCTTTCTACTACATAACCAACTTTAAAACAAGGCCTTCTTCTATTATGAAAAGCAGGTTATCTTTCTTGTTAATAATCCTTTTCCTTTTTTAGTTCTTATGAAGAAGGAAACCCCTCCTGATACTGGAAACTAAGGAACCTTCTGGTGCTGGAGTCTCCTTTTAACCTTCCCCCTACCACCCAGCATCTGTGGGAGAAAGACAAAGGCCCTGTGCAGGAAACAGCTTCCTGCACATGCCTCTCTAGCATTTCTTGTTCTCCCTGGCTGCCACAGCTTGTTGCTTAGCTGTTGCTCTCCAAACACAATGTGTTACCACTCACAGCAAAGGGCACACAAGATACACCCAGTCACACTAGATAATGTATTTGCCATACATGCCACACATCCCGCTTCACAGCAGCTCCGTGAACCATTTTCGCACTCCTGTTCATCTACGCACTAGATTTTTTGGTTAGTACTATGAGAAGGGAAGGTTGTACGTACCACTGCTGTCAGATTAGTGCTTCCAAAAAAAAAATTTTTTTTAAATATTTGTCAAATGATCGTTTTTATTTATTTATTGAATATTTTCTTCACAAATTTGGAAGGTGCAAAATTGATGTTTTCACTGTAAATGCTTTGGATCTAAAGTCTGTAGCAAAACAGAGTTTCTACAGCTTTTTACTGTCCTACTTCATAAAATGACCTGCTGAACTGAAGGAAGCTTCTTCCTAATCCACCGATAACAGCCAGCTCCCTTTTCCCCCTCCCTCTAACTGTTCAGTCTTTTTACCTACTTGAAGTTATGGGAGGAAAATAAAATGTCAATAAATGAAGGTCTTGGCATTCATTCTCTGTGTTATTTGCTAGCAGAGCTAAAAGGGGAAAAAATGGAACTAGGCTAGGCAGTCTAGAGGGATGCTGTGGAAATGACTTGTAACTAAAAGGATATGACCCTCTGCATAATTCATAATCATTAGTCTAAATGACACTTCTGCAGTATGTGCAGTAGTGTTCTCCAGTATGACAGGTCTGAGCCCAAATGGCCCACTCAGCAGCAGTCAGTTTGTGATCAGATTTCCCTGAAAGACAACTCTCAAAGCTACATTTGCTTTGTGTATGTGTATAAGCATGCTTTTCTTTTTTTTTTCTTCCTTTTTTTTCTTTTTTCTTTTAAAGATATATATTATATATATATATATTAGTAAAGATGCTTGCTCAGCTTCATCATCTGCAATTTAAGGGTTGCTCAAGTGATTCTTCAAAACTGCATAAAGGCAATACTGCTGTGCCTTGGAGACATCACTGCTGTAATGTTCTCTGCATATATCTGCATGATTTTTCAAAGCTAATTCAAATTTAATGCATTGGTAATTCCTTTTCTGCAGAAGTCACCCAGCAGTAATCTGAAGGTTGCAGAATGATCCTCCAGATCAAATAACACTTCTAAAATAGTATAAACCAGGAGGCAAGATTATAATGGGTAGAATTAGACTTTCAATGAGTCACTCCACTCTTTTTATAATCCTAAACATAGCAACCTGGTGTCAGAAGTATTTTTAGAAGGTGCAGCAAGAAGAAAGGTACAGTGTTTAAATCAGCTACAAGAAAGTTTACAGCACTGTGTTGTCAAAGGGACATTATAACAGAGGCTTGAATCAGTGGAAAGAAGCAGGGAGATTTATGTGTATGGATGTGCATTTGTTTATTTACCTAATTTACATAAAATATGAAGACTATCAAAACTGTTTACAGAAAACCTTAATTATTCACAGCTAAATTTTGATGTAAATTGAGCTTAACCAAATGAACAAAATAAAAATTACAGTCCTCTTGGGGTTTAGATGTCACAGTGTTAGTGGGCAATTAGTTTCCATTTCAACCAGGCAGACACTTATTGTAAAATGTTACCATGAGCAGCAAGTTAAATTGGTTTTGTTGACAATGGCCAGTTCTGAACAGAATGACTCTTGTTCAGTTTTAGACAACCACATTAAAATGTAGTCCTACTTAGCCTCATATTTGACCATGACAACAAGCATGTATAAGGATATAATTAGATTCCCTGAACCCTGTGATTTTTCCGACGCTGTAGCTGGATTGGATACAAATACGTTGCAGCCAGCCCCTGTGGCTTGGTTATGAGATACAGCTGGCAGGCTGGAAATAAACTGAAAATGGAGTTGTCGTGAGAAACACATACTTGGAGACACAAAAACTGGTTGTTTTCAGTCCAGGCTGTGCTCCCGTCTCTGATTTATTTTAAGCAATATTTATTTGCAGTTAAGTCCAAAAGATATTCCACAATGTCTTCCTCAACCATTACTATGTATCCTGAAGATCACTGGCATGGCCCTTTCTTTTTGCAGTCCTCTGTATATTTTCACAAGATAGAAATTGTATCTTTTCATCGCCTCTGCTGCTTGTTTATTTTCACTTGCACAGGACACTGTGGTGTAGACAAGAGACTTTGGTCATCTTGGGCTATTGAGAAGAACGTTTAAGAGGTCAGTATCTTTCACTGAATAAATATTCTGCAATCTATACCAAAGGGAGCTGACTTTTCAGGGGTTTCAGGGGAGGTTAATTCCAGCTGGCTACTTCCGGATTAGCGGTGTTTGTGGAAAGGACTTTCTCAACTGAATGAATTAAGGAAAATACGAGTGAAACCAAGATCTGAGACTGTCATGGGGTGTCTTGAGAGTTTCTGAAAAATGTATTACATTGCAGTCCTTACATTCATACCTCAGAATAAACACACCTATAGGTGTGTTAAAATGCACTCTGATTAACTGACAATATAACTAAAAATGTCATGTATTTAGTCACAGGAAGGATTAGTGTTTCCAGGAAGCAACCCTTTTTGGCAGCACTGATAATAGTTGCCAGAAAACAAAACAAAACCAACCAATCAAAACAACAACAACAACAAAACAAACAAACAAAAAGAAAACAGACACACAGAGAAACGGACACACAAACCAACAACAACAGTAAAAAAAACCACCACATTTATTCCCATATAAAAGTAATAGTAATAAAATTGTTTTTAGTAACTGATACTCAATCCTGCTTAGGAAAGTAGAAAGCTTTCTCAATGGTGTTTAGGATAAAAATTAAAGAGAAATAAAAATGAAAGAATTAACAATCCTACCTCCACTTTGTAAATCACTTTTAAAAACGGGCATAATTTGCATGACATACATTTGATATTAATTATTTGCTAAGTTCCATTTTTTTTTTTAAAGATACTTTATTGCATGAATTGTGAATGTCAACAATGACTTATTACTTTGAACAAGTTTAAAGGGAAGGCTAATATAATTTCTTGTAGCAAAACCACTATGACAGCTGATCCATAGAGTCAATTACACCGCTGTGTGCTCTCAAGCAGACTTATTTTTCACAGTCAGAGTGAATGAGGAACAAGGTGAACAAACATCTCCATAGCAATTGAAGACTGACTTTCTTTGGGTTGCAGTGCTTGGAATAAACGGATCCTGCCTAATGAACTGAAACCATCTATCACTGAGCAATGCAGGGCAAGCATTATTGCCCTGTCTCCCACAGAAGAGTTAACACAGAAAACGTGACCTGCACAGTCCACCAGTAGTTTTCAGCCTCCATCAAAAGAACAAAACAACAACAAATTATTCTTCATGGAAGAAAAACAAACAAACAAACAAAAAACCTCTTTAAAATATAGACAGTTCTACTTTTTGCTGGATCCTGAGCTGTACACTTCTGTCACACCCTTGCTTGAACACAAGTTTCAAAATTTAAAATGCCTCAACCTGCCATCCAAGACAAATGAGGCAAATGAACTCTGGGCCTAGTAAATGCAAAAACAAAAACTAGGAGGTCTCTTCTTAAAAAAATGAAAGACAAGAAAAAAAATATTACAGAGTTTTGGACAAGTAACCATTGATACTAAAAGGGTACATGTTAGTGAACAGCAGTCGAAGGTTAAACACTGAGGTACATACCTCTTTGTGTATTGGTGACTTAGGAACAACCATGGTATTGTAGAACAGGTTAAATTCAATGTTTGCAAAAATATTTTCAGATGGTCTGTGGAGGCAGCAAGGCATACAAAAAGGAGACAGGTATAAAATAAATAGCAGTGACCTTTTTGATATTTATTTTTGTTCACTGCAAATTTTGTTAGATGTGATGGCTTGTGTTAGTAATACTAACTGCTTAGGCCTACAGGATTATCATTGGCAGGGCTTTTCAGCCTGATTCTTGGTCAAATATACTGTTATATGAGTCCTGGTGATTCACTTAATTTATTAAAACCACTAATATTTTTAAGATCAAGTCCCTGTTAGTAAGATCTATCTGTGCTCTTAGAATTCTGCAATGCATTATCTAGGCTATATTTTGACTTTTCTGTTCTATGGGTGATCAATGTCTCTTTGGATCTACTCTTAAAGAACAACAGATTTAAGTCATTTCATGCGGGCAGAAGAAGACGGAAGAAAAGAAATGAAACAGATTTCCTCTTTGTGTATGTGGAAAATGATTCTAAAATGAAAATTTAGGTGCCTGCAAGTTAAAATACATATTTAACTTACTCTGTTTAAAGAGGGTAGTGATAATAGCATGATGTAAGGTTTTATAGACTTGGGAGAGTTACGCTGCAAGAGAAGCCAGCCATATCTTTACAAATCATCACAAATAAAATACCTATTATATCTTCTATCATTCCATGCCGTTGCATGTGCTCAATGTAATTACAAAAGCAGAGTTTGGGAAATATATCACAACATTAATAAAATTGTCTCTGGTATCATTTTTCAATTCTCGGGTTTGGTGCCAGAACCTTGTAATCTCAGGACGTCTCCCTGTGAAACAAATACAGAATGGCAAGAACTGTAAGCAATACTTTTTCAATTTTACCAATATTTTTGAACAGTATGTTAATAAAATGGTCCTTAACTTTGCAATAACTAGAAGGATAACAACCTGAATCATTAATGGCAAGAATCACTTGCTTTTATTTTTGACTGATCATGCAATGTCAGACTAATCCTTCATTGGTCCTGGAATGAATCTTATACCATCTGTGTATACCAGATACATGTAGATTCTTTGGGAAATAGTGTACTTGCATCCAGTGAAGGAGAGATGTGCTTTTCCTTGAAAGGCAGTTAATTCTCTGTGCTAGATGGTGTAACCAACCAGGGCTTTGGGGCTGAGATGGAGTCCATCTGTGAGGAAGCTGCTTCTCAGAGGACATGTAGAGAGTGTTGGTGCATCCTCCACTGCTGAGCAAAGGTAAATTTTGCTTTCTTGCCCTAGGCTGACTTGACTCAACATTTACTGGTGTTACATGGTTACAGTGGCTGGTTGACACGTATCAGAAAGGTTCTAACTCACTATTTCCTGTACTTGGCACTACATCCACAACTTAACTCAGGTTAAAAATTGTTTCCTTTCAGATGGTTACCACATAAGGATTAGAGAGTAAGCAGTTTGGAATTGGCTTTGAGTGCATTACTCATTTTAATTGCACTCTTGCTAATGGTTGTCATCTCAGAATGTATTTGGAAAAAAAAATAAAAAAAAAATCCAGGCTGTAATCTCATCATGCACCCTTTGCCTTTATTTCTACATTCCATAGGCCAAGTTACTGCAAAAAGACATGATTGCTCTGTAGATTCTCACTGTTCTCCAAATGTGTCATGATCTGTTTGGAATACACAAAAATCATCTCACAAATCTGTAAAATTAATTTAGTAAAAATAACTTCTAATTTTAAATAATTGGGTGCTGAAATCTAACTGAGCTTACCAGTTGAAAGAATCTGAATGAGTGCATGTATTTACAAACATCTATCTCTCTGATAGAAAGAAAATATGCCTACTGTAAGAACAAATGCTTAAAATGTGGATTAGATTAATGTACCAATATAAAACGTTGCAGAAATACATTTCAAGAACAAAATAATAAAAAACTTCAGTAATGTTTTCTGATGCTTTTACGCTTGGCTACAAAATGTGACATTGCAGAGATCACAAACATCACTGTAAATAAGCAGATCCCTTTAAGTGTCCAATCATTAAGTAACTCTACTACTAAAAAAAAAAAAAAAAAAAAAAGTAGGTTCCTCTGATTAAGCACTGGAGCAATATTTATATCTTTGCTACCAAGAAAGAAAAGATTAATTACCATTCACATGCCCTAGTTTACAAACAGTTTAGTGGCCTTTGCTTGATGTATCAAATTAATGACTATTCTGGATTTTGTGAACATCTAAAAACAACTAAGAAAATTAATACCAGCAGAAGTGTGTACATGTGCATATGCACACATATGCAGTTTGACAGTCTTTGCACTAGACAGAAATGGCTCAGGAATTGAGTGTACCAAACGGATAATATTACTGAAAGAGTTCGGCAAGAGCAGAGCTAAGGGAGAAGTAATCTGGCATATTGCATGAGAAAATTGCATTATTATCCAAAAGTAGATTGGTTTACTTGCCCAGTACTCACAAACCCTCTCCCTGGATAATCATCTTCACACTCAGCTGCACTTCATAGCTTGTTTACCATGTTGCAGTGATGTTTACTCCCTAAGTTTATATGATGTTGACCGTTTGAAAACATTATCATTTAAATTAGTTCCTGTAACTAATGAGCATATGTCTCATGTGCATTCCACAGGAACATGAAGTTAAAAAAGTTTGAGGTTAACAACTTCTCGTTTGATCAAGTTCAAGGTTGGAAAATAGAGAACAGAGTACAAAGGTTTATTCTGACATAAGATAACACAGTGAGAAGCTAAGGGAATTAACACATTACATTATAGGTATTTTAAAGCCTATTTGGACATCATAAGCTCATGACTTTTCCAGCAGAGCTAAAATTAGATAGTATAGCTCTAAGGAAAATTAATTGTTTAATAGATAGTTAGGTGGAAAAAAATTCTGAATGGCAACTCACCAGCTCATAGTCTAGACTATCATGTCTGAACTATAAATGTCGAAGTACTGAAACACCAAAGAAAAAAGCTATATAATAAAACAAGGAGGAGGGATAGAGAAGATTGAATAACACTACATTTTAAGGGTGGTTAGCAGTAATTCCAAAATTTTACTTTCTACCTCTGGAAGCTAAAGGAAAGGGGTTGGGGTTTTGCAAAGATATTCCAGTCCAGTGTGCATTTTCAATTTTCCTGAGAAATGTGGACTTTAATAGAAGGGTACAGAAGAGTATTTTATATAAAAACTGTTGAGGGAGAATTTTTTTTTTTTTTTAAATACAGCACCAAGTGACAAAGAGGGTGTCATCCTGGGAAGAGAAGCATTATAAATGAGGGGCAAAATGACAGAGACTTAAATAAATTATTTCACACTCTCTACCTTCCTATCTAGTTCTGTATGTTTATAACATTGCAATCATTTCAAAATACCTGCACTGCCTCCAAAGTTTTGGCTTGCATACTTTTTTTATTGAAGCAGATGACGTTCAAAAAGAAATCGGCATTTGCCAAGTAGTGATGCCCTAATGATTTAAGCACCAGAATTTGTCTCAAGAAATCTGTTGTTTTGGGTAGTTTGAGTACAACTCTCTACAACTATATGTTATACAAAACGTTTAATTTGGCTGAGTGCATCTAAATCTATTTCTAATGCCACAAACAACATTCTCATTGATGATTATGGGGACAAACAGTTCTTTAATCAACTTAATATAGATAATCTTATTAAACCAACTCTTGAGTCAACCATAGTCTGTGTCCTCAATTAACCTAAGTTATAAAATACTCTTCTAAATGAACAGAAATCAAAGAGGCTACTGAATTCTAAGAAAAACTCCCATGTTTGGATGGGAATTGGAAGGAGAGAAAAAGCACATTCTGACAGATTCAGTTTATCTGTTTTAGTTTTGCTTTGAATAAGCAACAACTCTAACCACAGTTACTTGCGGGAATAAAAGACATCCTGGAAAACAAAACAAAACAAAACAAAACAAAAACAGAACACATGAATTTGAGTTATTGTAGAGGTGACTATGTCTCAATATTCTCCCTCTCTCTCCCTCTCTCCACCACAGTAAGAAGTTTATTTTATTGTACTCACAGATATGTCAAGACACACATATTGTCCAAGACTCTGCCTGATCCTTGTGAAGGAAGCTTTAGATTTCTAAACCGTAGACCTACTGGTCTTATTTATTTGCAATTAAAACCCTGCCTGGGATGACATTTTTTACAGATGGAAGGAAAGTAAATGGATAAGGATGGCTTGCTCTGTTAAGTAAAGCCTCTAAAGAAATAAAATTTTAATTCCATTGCTTTGCAACTTCAGAGGTTTCTGTTAGGTTGTGGACAGGAGCAATGCAAAACTTGTACACTTCTCTCCCCTGCAGCCCACCTGGCAGACAGTAGAGTAAACTGCCTTCACTGGCATTCATATGGAGTTTCCCACAGCATTGCGAATCCTTCTTTTCTGCCCCAAATTGCTCAAAATTAAAGGAAATAAGCACTCAGTGGAAAAAAAAAAAAAAAAAAAGATTGCCATTGCAGTACTAGAGCTGTGCCTAGGTATCTGAGAACTCCAGTGGCTGAGAACAGAGCTGAGGAAGCACAAATACTCAGAGAAAAGAGTTATCAATGATCAAGAACTGCAAAATACTCTATCAACAAAAGCACATAAAAATATCCTCACAAGCCATTTCCCCCTTCTCACAAGTTCTAATCTGAACTTTAAGTCTGTGTATTTTTAGAATAGCTTTTATTAGTGTTTGTATACCTTATGTATTATAAACACATTTATTTGCAGTTGGAGAAAATTTCAGATCACAATCACAAAAATGTAGCTTAAAGGTCTGTTCACATACTATTCTGTTGCAGTTCCTTGCCAAGCCAGTTTAGGGCTGGACTGCAGAGGGTAAGGCATGCAGGCAGCATCCAGTTCAATCCATGTCATATTAGACCCTTATAGAGGCTTATACATTTTGTCACATAATAACAGCTTTCAGATAGTGCTGCTTGTTTGTATGTCTCAAAAAACAACATGAAACAAATCTTCAGCATTATATGCATTTCAATATAGAAAAAAGATCTGAAGAAGAGTTTTCTTATGGTTTTGTTTTAGGCCAGTGATTAATGTTGGATGATAACCCAGATCCCTGAAATATTAGGCCATTGTCTACTGAAGAGGAAAACATTGACTTAGGATTTGAGAGGTAAACACACAGTAAGTGATTTCACAGCTGGGATGTGAGCATAATTAATATCACATTAATTTCATATGATTTCTATGAAATCAATTTTTTCTGTTCTTCATTAATTTTTAATTGCTTTTACCAACAATTCAGTTCTAATTTTACCTAAACTTGCTTTGAAAGAAAAAAGACTAGTTAGTTTCTATTTAAGGTGAGCAGTTTTTTTTTTTTTTAAATTAATCATGGAGAAATGGTTTAGTAGATGATTTGAGAAAGTGAGACTATAGTAATTACACTATCATGAAGGGAAACAATGAACATATTAAACTCTGAAGAATGATCATTATCAAAACTTAAAGAGGAGATCAGGGTCGAAGTCACGCATTTCTAACAAGAACATCAGTAAGGTTCATTAACTATCCTTACAGCTTTCTGAACATGGTAATTTACATAAAAATGGATCTAGTGATACAAGTTGCTCATAACTTTCAGTTTGCATTTAGGTTCATAAAGTATCACTATAAATAAATACACTCCCAATAGGCTGTCAAAGAAATATTCAAAGAGATGAGAAGGACTAAAACTGTTGTTCAGTAGCACGTTGTTATATCTATGATTCTAATCTGTGATTCTAGTCTGTGATTCTATTCATAGACACAAGTAAAAGTGTCCTTCCTTCCCTCCTTCCCTCCTTCCCTCCTTCCCTCCTTCCCTCCTTCCCTCCCTCCCTCCCTCCTTCCTTCCTTCCTTCCTTCCTTCCTTCCTTCCTTCCTTCCTTCCTTCCTTCCTTCCTTCCTTCCTTCCTTCCTTCCTTCCTTCCTTCCTTCCTTCCTTCCTTCCTTCCTTCCTTCCTTCCTTCCTTCCTTCCTTCCTTCCTTCCTTCCTCCCTCCCTCCCTCCCTCCCTCCCTCCCTTCCTTCCTTCCTTCCTTCCTTCCTTCCTGGCTTCCTTCCTTCCTCCCTCCCTCCCTCCCTCCCTCCCTCCCTCCCTCCCTTCCTTCCTTCCTTCCTTCCTTCCTTCCTTCCTTCCTTCCTTCCTCCCTCCCTCCCTCCCTCCCTCCCTCTCTCCCTCCCTCCCTCCCTCCCTCCCTCCCTCCCTCCCTCCCTCCCTCCCTTCCTTTCTTCCTTCCTTCCTTCCTTCCTTCCTTCCTTCCTTCCTTCCTTCCTTCCTTCCTTCCTTCCTTCCTTCCTTCCTTCCTTCCTTCCTTCCTTCCTTCCTTCCTTCCTTCCTTCCTTCCTTCCTTCCTTCCTTCATTCTGTCCTTCTTTCTTTTCTTCTTTCCTTCTTTCTTTCTTTTTGTGCCAGAATTTTTAACCTCTGTTATTTTTTCCTGCTTACTTATTAAATTACCCAATCTAGCTTTTGCTTATTGTTTCTTTTTAGGAATTGCAGTCTGCAGAGTGTGTATTGGTTTAACTTAAAAACTTTTTAACCCAATTTAACCTTTTAACTTAATACCATTTTAACTTAATAACATTAATAACATTTTATATCAGCATCATGTAAACCATGAAAGCTATTCTGGCATTCTAATCCAATGTTAGAAATAGGTATAGGCCAGTTACGCATGTTCAAACTGCTTAAACAAGTCAATGTAATAGAAAAATAGAAGTATTACCACACAATACAAAGTCTGGCTTAGACTGACAGAATAAGCCTATTGGTCTACTCTTTTTTATTTGGAAAATTAAAGTAGCCAAAAGGAACATTGAACTAGTAGGGTTCTTCGATTTTTAATCCCAAGCTAGATCAAGCAGGAAAATCATATAGCAAGCAAAATAATATTTTAATCAATTGATGATATAGCTGAAGGGAAAAAAAAAAGATGAACAAGATCTTTAGATCTGAAATTGAAACAATCTATTCTTCAGTGTAAGAAGAGATAGGAAATACAGATTAATATTATTAACATAAATGCAGAACAATTAGTATGATTGAGAAGAATTCCTCTACTGCTGAGAGGGATACTAACAATGTAAAGCTCATTACTAACAACGGAAAAAGCTTTTGGGACTAAGAGAGATACATTTTATCATTGTCTTTAGAAAAGTTAAAAGTTAAATTTGGGTTGCTGGATGGCAAACCAATCTGCAGTCAAACAAATACTTCTACTGAGACCATGACTGAATCTTTAAAATAGAACTTAGAGGTAAAATTAACCATTTTATTTGATATTTTCAAAGTTTTGTGTGAGATACTGGTCTAAACAAACAAACAAACAAACAAAAACCAACACATTTTTTCTGTGGAAACTATGTTTCCTTTTCCAGGAGAAAGAAAAAAAACCTCTTCCAGTTATCTTCATTAGTTTAATAAAGTAATTGCTATCTGGTTTCACTCCTGCAGTTTTTCTAAGGGTATTTTGTTCTGCTGGAAAAAGAACAGACACATAATGGACATGTGTAGGAAGTATTTTTTTTCTGATTCTTCCATAGGTGTTATATGTTTGTTGTTTGATTCTGTATTTTTTATTTTGGTGTTACAATACCAACATACCTGCAAAAGATATCACATTAACACAAAATATGTTTCTTCTAAATTCTGTTGCTCTTTTCTCCCTCTGAAGACAAAGAATTTAAACAATCCATTTAATTTTCTTATTACCTTGTTGCCTTCATTGTGCTGTTCTCTTTCTGTAGATGTCTTCTCTTCCTTAAATTTTATTTTTATACATAGTTTCATGAAGACTTCAGACTCAACCATCTTATATTTATCTCTCTTTCCTTTCAGCTTTCAGTTTCTGACTCAGATCCTGATTTGTTAGTCCTTTAACTGTGGTCCCAAATCAATGTTGTAAATAACAATGCCAACATGTACTTTCCTAAGAATAATTATAACACTCCAGACAAATTAAACAGTCATGTCCCTTGAGCATAAGAGAATGTTTGGATTCCCAGAACCAAACAGGTTATCTCAAACATTTTTCACTACAGAGCATGAAGATGGACATCTCCCAGAAACAGTCATAAACAAAACCATTCCAGAGGCAAACACCTCTATTCATCATACGTTTAGAATGTTTTACTCAGAAGGTAGCACTACTATAGCCTCTAAATGAACGCATAATATCCAAGAGCTTACAGAAACGAAAGGTTGTTAGGACAGTAAATACAGACACTATTTTTGTTATTTATACAAAAGCTACTTAATTTTAGCTATGCATATAGTTATCACAAGGCTGAAATATTTTTGTTTGTTTGTTTGTTAGTTGTTATTCTTGTTGTTGTTGTGGTTTTTGAAAAATTCACTCTATTAGCAGTACACCATTTGCTACTTGGAAAACGTCCAAACCCAGAGAAAACAGGAGATTCTGTCACTGACTGAAAGCTCTTGAAAAAAGCAGAAGTTAAGTAATAATAATGAAGTTATATAATCCAATTTATGAATTGCCTGTTTACACAATCTGTTTTAACCATACTAGTGTGATAGTGACATTTAATACAATAGGGTTGCATGTAGCCATCTCCAGTGACACCCAATTGGGCTAGAGATAGGCAAACATACAAAATGCTATCCTAGCTTTGAATAGCAGACATATAACCTCATTTAAACACTGGTACACTGCTGTAAAGGTACAGACACCACATCCATTGATCTTGAAAATCTAAAGAAGCTAAAAAAGTAAAAAATCAGTAGAGACAAATGTCATTGTGATACAAAAAATGTTTCTTATCTGAGGAGTTCCATCAATTCAAGTGTTATGACACTAAAATGTTATGACCTAAAAA
Source organism: Anser cygnoides (assembly GCF_040182565.1). NCBI lineage: Eukaryota > Metazoa > Chordata > Aves > Anseriformes > Anatidae > Anser > Anser cygnoides. Next base: position 22,399,293 of record NC_089912.1, read on the forward strand.
CAGAATACAAAACCCCAAAATGTCATCAACTCCAAACTCAAAATAAACCAACCAACCAAACTAACAAACAACCAAACAAAACCTCACCACCAACAAAAAAGTAACCACAAACTTTCTCCAAATGAGTTGTTTAACAAATAGTTTTGTGCTCATTATTTTAATAAATACACTTAAGGTTGCAGGTTGGGGAAGACTCTCCTAATATGAACACGTTAAAAGTGAAAAGCTGAATAATGCATAAATTAAAGAGGCTTGGGAAGATAAAGATGGCACTTCACTGCATCTTCATCCATTTGACCTTTCAAAAAATACATTGCAGGTGTAGTTCCATGAAAAAAAACTTGCTTTTTTTTTTTTTTTTTCACTTATATTAAAAAAAAATCTGGCAAGATCTAGCATAATGTATAGTATTACCAACTTTATAGCAAATAATAATATTACCAACTTTTTACCAAATAATAGTATTACCAAATTTATTCCCATTTTTTTCCTATTTACTTGAGAAATGTTGAGAGACTTAACACATGACAGTATGTCGTCTATCTTACACTAGACTAAGGTCAATTCTGATGAGTAAGTCAAAAGGTGAGGTTAATTAATATTTTAAAGACTTGAATATTTCTAATAAAGTTGGAGTTCCAACAACCCTATATTTACAATGCTATTCTTGGTAACTGCAATGATCAGAATTTGACCAGTATTGCCAGGAAACCTGAGTTTTTTGAATATTTCTTATAGAGCTTCTTTAAAATTTATATGAGAATAAAGTATTTAATACATTTATTTATGCAAATATAATGTATCCAACACTTAATTTGACACTTTGTGAAATCTATCATTCTACAGATGGTGTGAAAAATACAGAAAGACAACACACTTTCTGCTGGGTTATGTAAGTCTTACTGAAATCTAGTTTTGGAAAATGTAGCTGTCAATATCTTTTCCACAATCAAGCAGAAATTTTCCAATGAGCTAGAACAAAAATATGCATTTCATATTTCAGGAAAGTGCCATCTTCAGAAAACTCTGCCAAAGTCTAGCTACTCAAAACTTTGGATATGAAACCACACATTAGTTTAGTCATTTGTAACTAATGTGAAAATTACATTAAGATACTACTATTCTAAGTACACATTATTGCAATAGATAGATAGATAGATAGATAGATAGATAGATAGATAGATAACACATGCCATTTAACAGCCAGGACACAAATAACTGCATTACCATTTTCCCCATTCCACATGGGTAAGCAGTACTAGTATAAAGTATTTCATTTACAAATATTACTGCAAACACACATGGTCAATTTAATATTCCTTCCAAATTGTTTACTTAAAATATGTTAACGGCAGTGCGAAACAAATTCTGTAGTAGTACTTTATGGTTATATAATGATACAGTATTTATTATATTGTTTGCTTATGAAAGCATTGCATGATTTCACGCCAAAGCTTTCAGAATCACAAGCACCTAATCCAATAGCCGGTATTCTAAAGTGACACTTAAATCCAGAATAAACTCTCACCATATTCCGAATGCCAATACCATACTCTTTCTGCTACTCTTTTCAAGAATCTGCTGATATATTTTTAGACAAATATGCTGAGAAAGTAGAATTTGTAAAGTTTTTCATTTCTCAGTTTGGATTTAGGCTACTGTGCTCAGCTTGCAACATCCAATGAACCCTTTGTATAGCAGAATCCATTTGTAGATCAGAACCTAAATTTACCATAAAGATTCTCCTAACAAGAAGTCTTTTGACTATATGCCTACAATGGCATGCCAAAAATGGAGCAAAAATCTACTTCCCGCCCCCCCCCCCCCCCCCAATACAACTAGAATTCAGTCATTGACTTCCCCGTTTCAAACACAGGCCTCCAAACATAAAAGTCACTCAGTCATGAGATGCTCTGCCTTTCAAACGAGGCATAAATGGAAGTACAAGTTGAATAACTTAGGTCATGCATGAACTGGAAGAGAAAATTCAATGTTAAAAATGGGTCCTCAGATTAAGGTTCTAATCTCTGAAAGGTGAATTCTGAAAAATAAGAATTCAGCAGCTTATATGAAATTTTCGCATTATGTCTGACAAGTTATTGGTAGATATTTATAAAAACAACAGGTTTAGTTGTTAGTACCTATTAGTGGTGCATTTGAAGTTTTATTAGAAAAAAATATTTACATACATTCATAGTCGCTCTCTCTGAATGCAGAGCATTAAACACATGAAAGGAACTTTTACCATTTTTTTTTAGCACAATAAACTTTCAAAATCTTCCCCAAGACACTTCTTTCCAGACTTGCATTTTGTTCAAAAACTAAACACGGTCATTTTCAATAAACACACATATTTGTCTATTTCTCTTTCCCTGGTATGAATTACCCTAAGACAACAGTGGAGAGTGGGGAGAAGTCTTCACCCATTGCACTGAGCAACTAAGAAAGAGCGGTGGAACAGCCTGCTTCAATATTGTGTA
>NC_089912.1:22413801-22421301 GCF_040182565.1 Anser cygnoides
CTCGAGTCCTCCTCCGAGTCCCCCAGTCCTCGAGTCTCCTCTCCCTCGGAGTCTCCTTCCTCCCTGTCCCTCGAGTCTCCTCTCCTCTCCCTCGAGTCTCCCTCTCCGAGTCTCCTCTCCTCTCCTCTCCTCTCCCCGGGAGTCTCTCCCTCTCCCCGGGCCCCCCCTCCTCGAGTCTCCTCCCGGCCCCCCCAGCCCCTCGAGTCTCCCTCGAGTCTCCTCTCCTCCCCTCGTAGTCTCCTCTCCCTCGAGTCCCTCTCCTCGAGTCCCCTCCTCTCCTCCTCCTCTCCTCTCCTCTCCTCTCCTCTCCTCCTCCTCCCTCTCCTCTCCTCTCCTCTCCTCTCTCCTTCCTCCTCTCCTCTCCCTTCTCCTTCTCCTCTCCTCTCTCCTCTCCTCTCCTCTCCCTCTCCCTCCCCAGTCTCCCTCCTCTCCCTCTCCCTCCTCTCCTCCTCCCTCCTCTCCCTCTCCTCCCTCCCTCTCCTCTCCTCTCCTCCCCCGAGTCCTCCTCCTCGAGTCCCTCCCCGAGTGCCTCTCTCCCCGGAAACTCCTCGAAGTCTCCTCGAGTCTCCCTCGAGTCCTCCTCGGAGTCCTCCCTCGGAGTCTCCTCTCCCTCTCCCTCGAGTCTCCCCCGAATCTCCTCTCCCTCGAATCTCCCTCCCTCCTCCTCTCCTCTCGAACTCTCCTCTCCTCTCCTCTCCTCTCCTCTCCCTCTCTCTCTCTCTCTCTCTCTCTCCCTCTCTCCCTCTCCTCTCCCTCTCCCTTCTCCTCCCTCTCTCCCTCTCTCCCTCTCCCCTCTCCCTCCTCCCTCCCTCTCCTCTCCTCCTCTCCTCTCCCTCTCCTTCTCCCTCCTCTCCTCCCCTCCTCCTCCTCTCCTCTCCTCTCCTCTCCCTTCTCCTCTCCTCCTTCCTCCTCCTCCTCTCCTCTCCTCTCCTCTCCTCCTTCTCCTCTCCTCTCCTCTCCTCCTCTCCTCTCCTCTCCTCTCCTCTCCTCTCCTCTCCTCGAGTCTCCCTCTCCTCCTCTCCTCTCCTCCCTCTCCTCTCCCTTCTCCTCTCTCCTCTCCCTCTCCTCTCCTCTCTCTCCTCTCCTCTCTCTCTCTCTCCCTCTCCTCCTCTCCTCTCTCCTCCTCCTCTCCTCTCTCCTCTCCTCTCCTCGGAGCCCCTCGAGTCTCCCCTCGCTGAGTTCCCTCGGAGTCTCCTCGGAAATCCTCGAGTCCCCACCGATCTCCTCTCCTCGCAGTCTCCTCGAGTTCCCTCTCCCTCGAGTCTCCCTCTCCCTCGAGTCTCCTCTCCTCTCCTCTCCTCTCCTCTCCTCTCCTCTCCTCTCTCCTCTCCCTCTCCTCTCTCCTCTCCTCTCCCTCTCCTCTCTCCTCTCCTCGAGTCTTCCTGTCCTCGAGTCTCCCTCGAGTCTCCTCTCTCCTCTCCTCTCCTCTCCACTCCCTTCCCTCCTCTCCTCCCTCTCCTCCTCTCTCTCCTCTCCTCTCCTCTCTCCCTCCTCTCCTCTCCCTCTCCTCTCCTCTCTCTCTCCTCTCCCTCCCTCTCCTCTCCCTCTCCTCTCCCTCCCTCTCCCTCCTCCTCTCCTCCTCTCCTCTCCTCTCCTTCTCCTCTCCCTCTCCTCTCCTCTCCTCCTCTCCCTCTCTCCCTCTCCCTCCTCTCCCTCTCCCTCTCCTCTCCTCTCCTCTCCTCTCCTCTCCTCTCCTCTCCTCTCCTCGAATCTCCCCGAGTCTCCTCCTCTCCCCTCGAGTCTCCTCTCCTCGAGTCTCCCTCGAGTCTCCCTCCTCTCTCCTCTCCTCTCCCTCGAGTCTCCTCTCTCCTCTCTCCTCTCCTCTCCTCCTCTCTCCTCTCCCTCTCTCCTCTCCCTCTCTCTCTCTCTCCCTCTCCTCTCTCCTCTCTCCTCCTCTCTCTCCTCTCCTCCTCTCTCCTCCTCCCTCCTCTCCTCTCCCTCTCCTCTCCTCCCTCTCTCCTCTCCTCTCCTCTCCCTCTCCTCTCCTCCTCCTCTCCCTCTCCTCTCTCCCTCCTCTCCTCCTCTCCTCCTCTCCCTCCTCTCCTCTGGACTCCTCCTCTCCTCTCCTCTCCTCTCTCTCTCTCTCACTCCCTCCCCTCTCTCCCCCTCTCTCTCTCCTCTCTCCTCTCCCTCTCCTCTCCTCTCCTCTCCTCTCCTCTTCTCCTCTCCTCTCCTCTCCTCTCTCCCTCTCCTCTCCCTCCCTCTCCCCTTCCTCTCTCCTCTCCTCTCCTCTCCTCCTCTCCTCTCCTCTCCTCTCCTCTCCTCTCCTCCTCTCCTCTCCTCGAATCTCCTCTCCTCTCCTCTCCCTCTCCTCTCCCTCGACCTCTCCTCTCCCTCGACATCCCTCTCCCTCGGACTCCTCTCCTCGAATCTCCTCTCCCTCGACCCTCCTCTCTCCTCTCCTCGAGTCTCCTCAGAGTCTCCCTCCCTCGGAGTTTCCTCTCCTCTCCTCGAGGGCCCCCTCCTCATTCTCCTCCTCTCCACCCTCTAGTCTCCTCTCCTCCCTCCTCTCTCTCTCCTCTCCTCTCCTCTCCTCTCCTCTCTCCTCTCCTCTCCTCTCCTCTCTCCTCTCCTCTCTCCTCCTCCTCCCCTCTCCTCTCTCCTCTCCTCTCCTCTCCTCCTCTCCTCCTCTCCTCCCTCCTCTCCTCCTCCTCCTCTCCTCTCCTCTCCTCCCTCCTCTCCCTCTCCTCTCTCCTCTCCTCTCCTCCTCTCCTCTCCCTCTCCTCCTCTCCGGAGTCTCCTCTCCTCTCTTCTCCTTCTCCTCCTCTCCTCCTCCTCTCCCTGGAGTCTCCTCTCCTCTCCTCTCCTCTCCTCTCTCCTCTCCTTCTCCTCTCCTCTCCTCTCTCCCTCTCCTCTCCCTCTCCCTCCTCTCCTCTCCTCCTCCTCTCCTCTCCTCTCCCTCCTCCTCTCCTCTCCTCCCTCTCCTCCCTCCCTCTCCTCTCCTCTCCCTCTCCTCCTCTCCTCTCCCTCTCCCTCTCCCTCTCCCTCCTCCTCTCCTCCCCCCCCCCCCCCCCCCCTCCTCTCCTCTCCTCTCCTCTCTCTCTCCTCTCTCTCTCCTCCTCTCCTTCCTCCTCTCCTCTCCCTGGACCCCCTCCTCTCCTCCTCGGACTCCTCCTCTCCCTCGAGTCTCCTCTCTCCTCTCTCTCCTCCTCTCCTCTCTCCTCTCTCCTCCTTCTCCTCTCCTCCCTCGAGTCTCCCTCTCCTCCTCTCCTTTCCCTCCTCTCTTCCTCTCATCTCTCCTCTCCTCTCCTCTCCTCGAACTCTCTCTCCTCTCCTCTCCTCTCCTCTCCTCGAATCCTCCTCTCCTCTAATCTCCTCTCCTCGTAGTCTCCTCTCCTCTCCTTTCTCCTCCTCCTCTCCTCTCTCCTCTCCCTCTCTATCTCCTCCTCTCCTCCTCTCCTCTCCTCCTCTCTTCTCCTCTCCCTCGAGTCTCCTCTCTCCTCCTCTCCCTCGAACCTCTCCTCTCTCCTCTCCTCCCTCTCCCTCCCTCTCCTCTACCCTCCTCTCCTTCTCCTCCTCTCCTCTCCTCTCCTCTCCCTCCTCCCTCTCCTCTCCTCTCCTCTCCCTTCCTCTCCTCTCCTGAGTCCCCTCGAGTCTCCTCGAGTCCCCCGAGTCTCCTCTCTCCTCCTCTCCTCCTCTCCCTCTCCTCTCCCTCTCCTCTCCTCTCCTCTCCTCTCCTCTCTCCCTCTCCTCTCCTCTCCTCTCCTCTCCTCTCCTCTCCTCTCCTCCTCTCCCTCGACCCTCTCCCTCGATCTCCTCGACTCTCCTCCCATCCTCCTCGATCTCCTCTCCCTCGAGTCTCCCTCCCCTCCCTCTCCCTCCTCTCCTCCTCTCCTCCTCTCCTCTCCTCTCCCTCCCCTCTCCTCCTCTCCTCTCCTCTTCTCTCTCCTCTCCTCTCCTCTCCTCCTCTCCTCTCCTCTCTCCTCTCCTCTTCCCTCCTCTCCTCTCCTCTCCTCCTCTCCTCCTCTTCCCTCCTCTCCTCCTTCTCCTCTCCTCCTCTCCTTCTCCTCTCTCCTTCTCCTCTCCTTCCCTCCCTCCTCTCCTCTCCTCCTCTCTCCCTCCTCCTCCTCTCCACCCTCTCCTCTCCACTCCTCCTTCTCTCCTCTCCTCTCCTCTCTCCTCTCCCTCCTCCTCTCTCCTCTCTCCTCTCTCCCTCTCTCTCTCCTCCTCTCCTCTCTCCTCTCCTCCTCCTCTCCTCTCCCTCCTCCTCCTCTCCTCTCCCTCCTCTCCTCTCCTCTCCTCTCCTCTCCCTCTCCTCTCCCTCTCCCTCTCCTCGAGTTCCTCTCCCTCCCTCGAATCTCCTCTCCTGGGACCCTCCCTCTCCCTCGGGACCTCCCTGACCTCTCTCTCCTCTCCTCTCTCCCTCTCCTCTCCTCTCCTCTCCTCTCCTCCTCCTCTCCTCGAGTCTCCTCCTCTCCTCTCCTCTCCTCTCCCTCTCCTCTCCTCTCCTCTCCCTCTCCTCTCCCTCTCCTCTCCCTCTCCTCTCCTCTCCTCTCCTCCTCTCCTCTCCTCTCTCCCTCCTCCTCCTCTCCTCTCCTCTCCTCTCTCCTTCCTCTCCTCTCCTCCCCACTGACCCTCCTCTCCTCTCCTCTCCTCTCCCTCGACCTCCCTCTCCCTCAAACTCCTCTCCTCTCGGACCTCCCTCTCCCTCGGACCTCCTCGGACTCTCTCTCTCCTCTCCTCTCTCCTCTCCTCTCCTCTCCTCTCCTCCCTCCCTCTCCTCCCTCCCTCTCCTCCTCCTCCTCCTCCTCCTCTCCTCCTTCTCCTCTCCTCTTCCTCTCCTCTCGACCTCCTTGGACCTCCTCTCCTTCTCCTTCTCCTCTCTCCTCTCTCTCCCTTCTCCTCTCCTCTCCTCCTCCTCTCCTCCTCCTCTCCTCCCTCTTCCTCCTTTCTCCTCCTTCTCCTCTCCTCTCCCTTCTCCTCTCCCTCCTCTCTCTCTCTCCTCTCCCTCTCCTCTCCCTCTCCCTCTCCTCCCTCCCTCCTCTCCTCTCTCTTTCTCTCTCTCTCTTCCCTCCCTCTCTCTCTCTCCTCTCCTCTCCTCTCCTCTCTCCTCTCCCCTCTCCTCTCTCCTCTCCTTCCTCCTCTCTCCTCTCCTCTCTTCCACGAGTCCCTCGGAGTCTCCTCTCCCCTCTCCTGAGTCTCCTCTCCTCTCCTCCCTCGAACCCTCTCTCCTCTCCTTGAGTCTCCCTCTCTCCTTCCTCTCCCTCTCCTCTCCTCTCCTCTCTCCCTCTCCTCTCCCTCTCCCCCTCTCCTCTCCTCCTCTCCTCTCTCCCTCTCCCTCCTCTCCTCCTCTCTCCTCCTCTCCTCTCCTCTCCTCTCCTCCTCTCCTCTTCTCCCTCCTCTCCTCCCTCCTCCCTCCTCCTCCTCTCTCCTCTCTCCTCTCTCCCTCTCCTCTCCTCTCCTCCTCCTCCTCCTCTCTCCTCTCCTCTCCTCCCTCGAGTCCCCCTCTCCTCTCCTCTCCTCCCTCCTCTCCTCTCCTCTCCTCTCCTCCTCCCTCCTCCTCCTCTCCTCTCTCCTCTCCCTCTCCCTCTCCTCTCCTCCTCTCCTCCTCTCCTCTCCTCTCCTCTCCTCTCCTCTCTCTCCTCCTCCTCCCTCTCCTCTCCTCTCCTCTCCTCTCCTCTCTCCTCTCCTCTCCCTCTCCCTCTCCCTCACCCTCCCTCCTCTCCTCTCCTCTCCTCTCCCTCTCCTCTCCTCTCCTCCTCCTCCTCTCCTCTCTCTCGAAGAGTCTCCCCGAGTCTCCTCGAGTCTCCTCAGCAGTCCCCTCGAGTCTCCCCGGAGTCTCCCTCGAGTCTCCGAGTCTCCTCCGAGTCTCCTCTCCCCGAGTCTCCTCTCCTCGAGTCTCCCTCAGTCTCCTTTCTCCTCGGAGATCCTCTCCTCTCTCCTCTCTCCCTCCCTTCTCCTCTCTCCCTCCCTCTCTCTCTCCCTCCTCTCTCTCCTTTCCTCTCTTTCTCCTCCTCTCCTTCTCCCTCTCCTCCTCTCTCCCTCTCCTCTCCTCTCCTCTCCTCTCCTCTCTCCTCCTCTCCTCTCCTCTCCTCTCCTCTCCTCTCCTCTCCTCTCCTCTCTCCTCTCCTCTCTCCCTCTCCTCTCCCTCCTCCTCTCTCTCCCTCTCTCTCTCTCCCTCCTCTCCTCGAATCTCCTCTCCTCTCCTCTCCCTCTCCTCGAACCTCCCTCTCCTCGAGTCCTCTCCTCTCCCTCCTCTCCCTCACCCTCCTCTCCTCTCCTCTCCCTCCTCTCCTCTCTCCTCTCCTCTCCTCTCTTCTCCTCTCCTTCGAGTCTCCTCGAGTCTCCTCGGAGTCTCCTCCGTGTCTCCTCGAGTCTCCTCGTCCCCTCGAGTCTCCCCGAGTCCCTCTCCTCTCGGAGTCCTCTCTCTCCTCTCGAGTCTCCTTCTCCCCCGAGTCTCCCGGCCCCTCCTCTCTCCTTCCTCCCTCTCTCTCTCTCCCTCCCTCCCTCCTCTCCTCTCTCCTCTCCTCTCCCTCTCCTCTCCCTCCCTCCTCTCCCTCTTCCTCTCCTCGAATCTCCTCTCCCTTCTCCTTCTCCTTCTCCTCCTCTCCTCCTCCTCTTCTCCTCCTTTCTTCCTCTCTTCTCCCTCCTCCTCTCCTCTCCTCTCCTCTCCTCCTCCTCCTCTCCTCTCCTCTCCTCTCCTCTCCCTCCTCCTCTCCTCCCCTCCCTCCTCCTCCCTCTCCCTCTCCTCTCCTCTCCCTCTTCTCCTCCCTCTCGACCCTCCCTCGAATCCTCCTTCTCCTCTCCTCTCCTCTCCTCGAATCTCCTCTCCTCTCCTCTCCTCTCCTCCTCCTCCTCCTCCTCTCCTCTCCTCTCCCTCTCTCCTCTCCTCTCCTCTCTTCTCCTCTCCTTTCCTCGAGTCTCCTCGAGGTCTCCTCGGAGTCTCCTCGTGTCTCCTCGAGTCTCCTCGAATCCTCCTCGAGTCTCCCCGGAGTCTCCCTCCCTCCCTCGGAGTCTCTCCTCTCCCTCGAGTCTCCTCTCCCCGGAGTCTCCTCTAGTCTCCCTCTCTCCTCTCCCTCCTCTCCTCTCCCTCCTCCTCTCCCTCTCCCTCTCTCCTCTCCTCTCCTCTCCTCTCCTCTCCTCTCCTCTCCTCTCTCCTCTCCTCCTCCTCTCCTCCTCTCCTCCTCTCCTCTCCCTCCTCTCCTCTCCTCCTCTCCTCTCTCCTCTCCTCTCCTCTCTCCTCTCCACCCTCTTCTTTCCTCCTCTCCTCTCCTCTCCTCCTCCTCTCCTTCTCCTCTTCCTCCCTTCCTCCCTCCTCTCCCTCTCTCCTCTCCTCCCTCTCCTCTCCTCTCCCTCCTCTCCTTCCTCCTCCTCCTCCTCTCCTCTCCTCTTCTCCTCTCCTCTCCTCTCCTCTCCTTCCTCCTCTCCTCTCCTCTCTCCTCTCCTTCTCTCCTCTCCTCTCCCTTCCTCCTCTCTCTCTTTCTTCCTCTCCTTTCGGAGTCTCCTCTCTCTCCTCTCCTCGAGTCTCCTCTCCCTCGAGTCCTCCTCTCTCCTCTCCTC
>NC_089912.1:22426301-22433801 GCF_040182565.1 Anser cygnoides
CTCAAATCCTCCTCTCCTCTCCCTCTCCTCTCCCTCCTCCCTCCCTCTCCTCTCCTCTCTCCCTCCTCTCCCTCCTCCTCCTCTCCTCTCCTCTCCTCTCCTCTTCCTCCTCTCCTCTCCTCTTCCTCCTCTTCCTCCTCTCCTCTCCTCTCCCTCTCCTCTCCTCTCCTCTCCCTCTCCTCTCCTCCTCTCCCTCCCTCTCCCTCCCTCCCTCCTCTCCTCTCTCCTCTCTCCCTCTCCTCCCCGACCCCCTCCCCCCCCCCCCCCCCCCCCCCCCCCCCCCCCCCCCCCTCTCTCTCCCTCCCTCTCCTTCCTCTCCTCTCCTCTCCTCTCCCCGAGTCTCCTTCCTCTCCTCCTCCCTCTCCTCTCCTCTCCCTCCCTCTCCTCTCCTCTCCTCCTCCTCTCCTCTCCTCTCCTCTCCTCCTCCTTCTCCTTCTCCTCTCCTCTCCTCTCTCCTCTCCTCTCCTCTCCTCCTCTCCTTCTCCTCTCCTCTCCTCGACTCTCCTCTCCTTCCCCGCTCTCCTTCGCTCGCTCGTCATTTCGTCTCGCTCGCTCGTCTCGCTCGAGTCTCGCTCTCCTCGGGAGTCCCTCCTCTCCTCTCCTCGACCCTCTCCTCTCGACTTCTCCTCTCCTCCTCCTCCTCCTCTCCTCGAATCTCCTCCTCTCCTCTCCTTCTCCTCCTCCTCGACCCTCCTCTCCGACCTCCCTCCTCTCTCCTCTCTCCTCTCCTCTCCTCTCCTCTCCTCTCCTCTCCTCTCCTCTCCTCCTCTCCTCTCCTCTCCTCTCCTCTTCTCTCTCCTCTCCTCTCCTCTCTCCTCTCCTCTCTCCTCTCCTCCTCTTCCTCTCCTCTCCTCTCCTCCTCCTCCTCCTCCTCTCCTCCTCTCCTCTCCTCCTCTTCCTCCTCCTCTCCTCTCCTCCTCCTCTCCCTCCTCTCCTCTCTCTCTCTCTCTCTCTCTCCTCTCTCTCCTCTCCTCTCCTCTCCTCTCCTCTCCTCTCCTCTCCTCTCTCCTCTCCTCTCTCTCTCTCTCCCTCGGACCGCCTCCCTCTCTCTCCTCCTCTCCTCTCCTCTCCTCTCCTCTCCTCTCTCTCTCCCTCTCCTCTCCCTCCTCCTCTCCCTCTCTCCCTCTCTCTCTCCTCTCTCCCTCTCCTCTCGCTCTCGCTCTCTCCTCCGCCCTCTCCTCTCGCTCCTCTCCTCTCCCTCTCGCCCTCTCGGACCTCCTCCCGGCCGGACCCTCCTCTCCTCGGGACCCCGTCTCGGCCTCGAATCTCCTCTCCCTCCCTCCCTCCCCTCTCCTCTCCTCTCTCTCTCCTCGAATCCCTCCCTCTCCCTCTCCCTCTCCCCTCTCTCTCCTCTCCTTCTCTCCTCTCCCCGATCTCCCTCGAGTCTCCCCGAGTCTCCTCGAGTCTCCTCGAGTCCCCTCCTCGAGTCCCCTCGAGTCCCCCTCCCCCTCAAATCTCCTCTCCTCTCCTCGAATCTCCTTCTCCTCAACTTCCTCCTCTCCTCTCCTCTCCTCGACCTCTCCCTCTCTCCTCTATTCTTCCTCTCCTCCTCCCTCGAGTCTCTCCTCCTCTCCTCTCCTCTCCTCTCTCCTCCTCTCCTCTCTCCTCTCTCCCTCTCCCTCTCCTCCTCCTCTCCCCTCTCCTCTCCTCTCCCTCTCCTCTCTCCTCCTCCTCCTCCTCTCCTCTCCTCTCCTCTCCTCTCCCTCTCCTCCTCCTCCCTCTCCTCTCCTCCTCTCCTCCTCCTCTCTCTCTCCTCTCCTTCCTCCTCTCCTCTCCTCCTCCTCCTCCTCCTCTCCTCTCGGACTCCTCCTCCTCCTTCTCCTCTCCTCCTCGAGTCCCCTCTCCCCGAGTCCCTCCCTCGAGTCTCCTCCTCTTTCTCTCCTCGAATCCTCCCTCTCTCCTCTCCTCTCCTCTCTCCTCTCCTCTCCTCCTCTCCTCTCCTCTCCTCCTCTCCTCTCCTCTCCTCTCCTCTCCTCTCCTCTCCTCTCCTCTCTCCTCCTCCTCTCCCTCTCCTCTCCTCTCCTTCTCCTCTCCTCTCCTCTCCTCTCCTCTCCTCTCCTCTCCCTCGACTCCTCCTCCTCCTCTCCTCTCCTCTCCTCTCCTCTCTCCCTCTCCTCGAATCTCCCTCTCTCTCGGAATCTCCTCTCCTCTCCCTCTCCTCTCCTCTCCTCTCCTCTCCTCTCCCTCTCCTCTCCTCCTCCTCTCTCCCTTCTCCTCTCCTCTCTCCTCTCCTCTCCTCTCCTCTCCTCTCCCTCTCTCTCTCTCCTCTCCTCTCCTCCTCCTCTCCTCTCCTCCTCCTCCCTCCTCTCCGAGCCTCCTCTCCTCTCTCTCGAGCGTCTCGCCCGTCTCGCTCGAGCTCTCGCCTCGAGTCTCTCGAGTCTCTCTCTCTCTCTCTCTCTTCTCTCTCGCTCTCTCTCGCTCGCTCGCTCTCGCTCGCTCGCTCTCGCCCTCGCCTCAAATCTCCTCTCCTCGAATCTCCCTCTCCTCTCCTCTCCTCTCCTCGGACCTCCTCTCCTCTCCTCTCTCCTCTCCTCTCCTCTCTCTCCTCTCCTCTCCTCTCCCTCCTCTCCTCTCCTCTCCTCTCTCCTCTCCTCTCCTCTCCTCTCCTCTCCTCTCGACCTCCTCCTCTCCTCTCCTCCTCTCCCTCGAGTCTCCTCTCCTCTCCTCTCCCTCTCCTCGACCTCCCTCGGACTCCCTCCTCTCTCGACTCTCCTCTCCTCTCTCCTCTCCCTCCTCTCCTCCTCTCCCTCTCGGGAGTCTCCTCTCTCTCGGAGTCTCCTCTCCTCTCTCCCTCTCTCCTCTCCTCTCCTCTCCTCTCCTCCTCTCCTCTCCCTCTCCTCTCTCTCCTCCTCCTCTCCTCTCCTCCTCTCCTTCTCCTCTCCTCTCCCTCTCCCTCTCCTCTCCTCTCCCTCCTCCCTCTCCCTCTCCCTCTCCTCTCTCCTCTCCTCTCCTCTCCTCTCCTCTCCTCTCCCTCTCCTCTCCTCTCCTCGGCCTCGCTCCTCGCCTCGCGTCTCTCCTCGTCCTTCCTCCTCTCCTCTCCCTCGGCCTCTCCTCTCCTCTCCTCTCCTCTCCCTCTCCTCGAATCTCCTCTCCTCGAACCTCCTCTCCTCTCCTCTCCTCTCCTCGAATCTCCTCTCCTCTCCTCTCCTCTCCTCTCCTCTCCTGGGACCTCTCTCCTCGGGACCCTCCTCTCCTCTCCTCTCCTCTCCTCTCCTCTCCTCTCCTCTCCTCCTCTCTCCCTCTCCCTCCCTCTCCTCTTCCCCCTCTCCTCTCCTCTCCTCCTCCTCCCTCTCCTCTCCTCCTCTCCTCTCCTCTCCTCTCCTCTCCTCTCCTCTCCTCGAGTCTCCCTTCGAAGTCCCTTCGAAGTCTCCCTCAGTCCCTCGAAGTCTCCTCGAGTCCTCCTGAGTCTCCCTCGAGTCTCCTCTCCTCAACCCTCCTCTCCTCGAGCCCCGACCCCCCCCGAATCTCTCGAGTCTCCCTCTCCTCTCCTCGAGTCCTCTCCTCCTCCTTCCTCCCTTCTCCCTCTCCCTTCCGGAGTCCTCTCCTCCTCTCGAGTTTCTCCTTCTCCTCTCCTCCTAGAGTCTCCCTCTCCTCTCCTCTCCTCTCCTCTCCTCTCCCTTCCTCCTCTCCTCTCCCTCTCCCTCTCCTCTCTCCTTCCTCCTCTCCTCCTCGGACTCTCCCTCGACTCCTCCTCGATCCTCCTCTCCCTCTCCCTCTCCTCTCCTCTCCTCTCCCTCGAGTCTCCTCTCCTAGGGCTCCTCTCCCTCTCCCTCTCCCTCTCTCCCTCCCTCCTTCTCCTCTCCTCTCCCTCTCCTCTCCTCTCCTCTCCTCTCCTCTCCTCTCCTCTCCTCTCCTCTCCTCTCCTCTCCCCTCTCCTCTCCCTCTCCTCTCCTCTCCCTCTCCTCTCCTCCTCTCCTCTCCTCTCCTCCCTCCTCTCCTCTCCTTCCTCCTCGCTCGCTCGCTCTCTCTCCTCGCTCGTTCTCTCGCCCTCGCCTCGGCCTCGCTCCTCGCCCTCACCTCGCCGCCTCGTCTCTCTCTCCTCTCCTCGAATCTCCCTCCCTCCCTCGGAATCTCCTCTCTCCTCTCCTCTCCCTCTCCTCGGAATCTCCTCCTCTCCTCTCCTCTCCTCTCCTTCCTCCTCTCTCCTCCTCTCCACCTCTCACCTCTCCCCCCCCCCTCCTCTCCTCTCTCCTCTCCTTCTCCTCTCCCTCTCCTCTCTCCTCCTCTCCTCTCCCTCCTCTCCTCTCCTCTCCTCTCTCCTCTCCTCTCCTCTCCTCTCCTTCTCCTCTCCTCTCCTCTCCTCGAGTCCTCCGGAGCCTCTCTCTCTCCTCGGAGTCTCCTCGAGATTTCTCCTCTCCCCGAGATCTCCTCGGAGTCTCCCTCGAGTCTCCTCTCCTCTCCCTCGAGTTCCCTCTCTCTCGGAGTCTCTCTCTCTCTCTCTCTCTCTCTCGAGCTCTCTCTCTCTCCCTCCCTCGAGTCTCCCTCCTCTCCTCCCCGAGTCCTCTCTCTCCCTCTCCTCTCCTCCTCCTCCTCTCCCTCTCCTCCTCTCCCTCTCCTCTCCTCTCCCTCTCCCCTCTCCTCTCCCTCTCTCCTCTCCTCTCCCTCCTCCTCTCCTCCTCCTCTCCTCTCCTCCTCTCCTCTCCTCTCCTCTCTCCTCTCCTCTCCTCCTCCTCTCCTCCTCCTCTCCTCTCCTCTCCTCTCCTCCTCTCCTCTCCTCCTCTCCTCTTCCTCTCCTCCTCTCCTCTCCTCCTCCTCTCCTTCCCTTCTCCTCTCGCTCGCTCGCTCTCCGTCTCGCTCGCTCGCCCTCGCCTCGCTCGCCCACCCCGCTCGCCCTCTCCTCTCCCTCCTCGACCCTCCTCTCCTCGAATCTCCTCTCCTCCTCTCCTCTCCTCTCCTCGACCCTCCTTCCTCCCTCCTCCTCTCCTCTCTCCTCTCCCTTCTCCTCTCCTTCTCCTCTCCTCATCCTCCCTCCCTCCCTCGAGTCTCCTCCTCCTCAAATCCTCTCCTTCTCCTCTCCCTCCTCCTCTCCTCTCCTCTCCTCTCCCTCCTCCTTCTCCTCTCCTCGAGTCCTCTCCTCTCCTCGGAGTCTCCCCCGGAGTCCTTTCCTCCTCTCCTCGAGTCTTCCGAGTCTCCTCGATTCCCTCTCCCTAGCGTCCCTCCTCGAGTCTCCTCTCCTCTCCCTCGAGTCTCCTCCTCCTCCCCCGAGTCTCCTCTCCTCCTCCCTCGAGTCTCCCTCTCTCCTCTCCTCCTCCCCCTCCCTCTCCCTTCCTCCCCCTCCTCTCCCTCCCTCTCCCTCTCCTTCTCCTCTCCTCGAGTCCTCCTCTCCTCGAATCTCTCCTCTCCTCGACCCTCCCTCCCTCTCCCTCTCCTCGAATCTCCCTCTCTCCCTCGAATCCTCTCCTCCTCCTCCCTCTCCTCTCCTTCTCCCTCCTCTCCCCTCCTCTCCTCTCCTCTCCTCCTCCTCTCCTCTCCTCTCCTCCTCTCCCTCCTCTCCTCCTCCTCTCCTCCTCTCCTCCTCTCCCTCCCTCCTTCTCCCTCTCCTCTCCTCTCCTTCTCCTCCTCCTCTCCTCTCTCCTCTCCTCATCCTCTCCTCGAGTCTCCTCTCCTCTCCTCCTCTCCCCTCTCCTCTCCTCTCCCTCTCCTCTCCCCCTCTCCTCTCTCCTCTCCTCCTCTCCTCTCCTCGGGAGTCCCTCCTCTCCTTGGAGTCTCCTCTCCTCTCCTCTCCTCCCTCCCTTCCTCTCCCTCGAGTCTCCCTCCTCCTTCGAGTCCCTCTCCGGAGTCTCCCTCTCCTCTCCTCTCCTTCTCCTCTCCCCGGAGTCTCTCTCTCCTCGACCCCTCTCTCCGACCCCTCGAGTCCTCTCCCTCGGACTTGTTTCTCCCTCTCTCCTCGACCTCCTCTCCTCTCCCTCGGGACCCTCCTCTCCCGACCTCTCTCTCTCCCTCTCCTCTCCTCTCTCCCTCCTCTCCTCTCCTCTGCTCTCCTCTCCTCCTCTCCCTCTCCCTCTCCCTCCTCTCCTCTCCCTCTCCTCTCCTCTCCTCCTCTCTCTCCTCCTCTCCTCTCCTCCTCCTCTCCTCTCCCTCTCCTCCTCTCCCTCCTCCTCTCCCTCTCTCCTCCTCCTCTCCTCTCCTCTCCCTCCTCCTCTCCTCCTCCTCTCCTCCTCTCCTCTCCCTTCTTCTCCTCGAGTCTCCCTCTCCTTGGAGTCTCCTCTCCTCCTCTCCTCTCCTCTCCTCTCCTCCTCTCCTCTCCTCTCCTCTCCTCTCCTCTCCTCTCCTCTCCTCTCCTCTCCTCTCCTCTCCTCTCCTCCTCCTCGAGTCTCCTCTCCGAGTCTCCTTCCTCGAGTCTCTCCTCTCCTCTCCTCTCCTCTCCCTCTCCTCTCCTCCTCTCCCCTCTCTCCTCTCCTCCAGGCTCTCCTCTCCTCTCCTCTCTCCTCCTCTTCCTCTCCTCTCCTCTCCTCTCCTCCTCCTCTCCTCTCCTCCTCTCCTCTCCTCTCCTCGAATCTCCTCCTCTCCCCTCTTCCTCTCCTCTCTCCCTTCTTCCTCTCCTCTCCTCTCCCTCTCCTCTCCTCTCCTCTCCTCCTCTCCTCCTCTCCTCTCCTCTTCCTCCTCCTCCTCCTCTCCTCTCCTCTCCCTTCTCCCTTCTCCTCTCCTTCTCCTCCTCTCCTCTCTCCTCTCCTCTCTCTCTCTCCTCTCCTTCTCCTCTCCTTCTCCTTCCTTCCTCCCTCGAGGTCTCCTCGTAGTCCCCCTGAGTCTCCCCTCCTCTCCCTCCCTCTCCCTCCTCTCCTCTCCTCTCCCTCTCCTCTCCCTCTCCCTCTCTCCTCTCCCTCTCCCTCTCCTCTCCTCTCCCTCGAATCCTCCATCTCTCTTTCTCCCTCTCTCCTCTCCCTCCTCTCCTCTTCCTCTCCTCTCCTCTCCCTCTCCCTCTCCCTCTCCTCCTCCTCTCCCTCCCTTCCTCTCTCCTCTCCTCTCCTCTCTCCCTCCCTCCCTCTCTCCCTCCCTCCCTCTCCTCTCCTCCTCGAGTCTCCTCTCCTCCCCCTCCTCTCCTCGAGTCTCCCTCTCCCTTCTCCCTCGAGTCTCCTCTCTCCCTCCTCCCTCTCCCTCTCTCCTCTCCTCGAATCTCCTCTCCTCTCCTCTCCTCTCCTCGAGTCTCCTCTCCTCTCCTCTCCCCTCTCTCCTCTCCTCTCCTCTCTCCCCCTCTCTCCTCTCTCCTCTCCACAAATCTCCCTCTCCTCCTCCTCTCCTCGAATCTCTCCCTCTCCTCTCCTCCTCCTCCTCCTCTCCTCTCCCTGAGTCTCCTCTCCTCTCCCCTCTCTCGAGTCCTCCTCCTTCCCTCCCTCTCCCTCGAGTCTCTCCTCTCTCCTCTCTCTCCTCTCCTCTCCTCTCCTCTCGAACTTCCCTCCTCCTCCTCTCCCTCGAGTCTCCTCTCCTCCTCTCCCTCTCCTCTCCTTCTCCTCTCCTCTCCTCTCCTCTCCATTGAATCTCCTCTCCTTCTCTCTCTCCCTT
>NC_089912.1:22441301-22513801 GCF_040182565.1 Anser cygnoides
TTTTAGGTTTCATAATAAGTTATAATCAGAAGGTTAGGTTTAAATCCAAGAAAGATAATGAGCAAACACATTGGTTTACATTGTGAGCCTATATTGCTTATGATGTCAAAGCTTATCATTATGATAAAGATGACAGAATTTTTATTTCTGTTTTTTTGTTTGTTCATTTGTTTGTTTTTTTTATTTTCCCAAACTAACATGTATTGCCTATGTTATGGAATTTGAAAACAAATATACATGGTGGCTTTGACAAGAGGTATAAACGCTGAAGATTGTTAACAGTGTTACTGAGCAAGTAAAGCACTCCCCTTCAGACTCTAAACCAGGTCTTAATGACTAGAGGAAACACCACAATGCAGATTTGGAAGTGTAGTTTTATGTTTCCTCGTGCAGCACAGATGTTGTCAGTAAGGATCAGAACTACTTCTCTTTTCAGCATTGGTTGGAGGAACTCCCTGCAGTCACCCAGCAGAATTGCAGAGTCCTGCTCAGGAGAAAGCTGGCAAGTGCACCAGATTTTATGTGGCTGTTACCAACCTGCTCTGTTAGTGCCTGCTGCCACTGCCACTGGTCCAAGAGCAGTGTGGGCTCAATGGTTTTCCTTCATTCCAGCTGGAAAGGCCAGCAACAATGGTCTGGACAAACACCTTGTCAGAGGCTGGTAAAGACCTCAAAGAGGATCTGGACACCCCTGGTTCATCCAATCAGGGCAACCAATTTAGACAGATGAAAAGCAACACCTGAGAGGCATAGGAATGCCTGTATACATCAGGTAACTCTTTCTTACATCCCTTCCAGTTTTATACAAGTATCAGATACATTTTTTTTGCATTTATACATCAGTATCTCTTTATTCAGACTAGTAGCAGCCTACAGAGCTCTTTGCAGATTTGCCAAAAATAATTACACTGGTCACTTAGCAAAGCTGAGCAGCCACCCTCCAGACAGCTATTGCCTAGCAACAATTCACATACTCTTCTTCCCGTGCTCTGAATCATTGCCACAGCACAGATGCCACAGCATAACCAGTCCTCCCAGCTCTGCTTTTGTTTTCACTGGCTTTCTGGCTGCTGGTAGAAACAACCAGTCCCCTGGGCAGAATTCAGCCCACCAAGCAGGAGGCCCCTATGGGCACTGATGGGAAGATGTTCTTTGTTGTTTAGGTCCAAGTACGTGTGAAAAGACATGTAACACAGCTCAGGAAAATACTAGCTGCCAAGATGAAGTGCCATCTCTGTCTGATACAATATTCCCGCACTCCACCTAGATCAATCTAGCTTCAAGTAAGATTACCAATGTGTTTGTTCTGGGCACATTCTGTTGTGGAGAGGTGGGGAGAAGAAAAAAAAACAACAACAACAACAACAAAAAACAGTTAAATTGGACTCACGCACAGCCATAGGGCACCTAATTCTACTGCAAGGTTTTTGATTACTGGATTTTTTTATTATTACCATAATGTCATAGAATTGTAAACCTTTCTATTTTTCCTTTCATAGGGAATTATTTAGGTAGCAATTTATTTAGGTAGCATTTTGAATTTTATTTAAGGACTGCACTTCTCCTTTCTCCTCTGTGGCAGCTGTCCTGCTCTTTTTTTTCCCACAGGCAGCAGGATTTGCATTTTAACTGATGATTGTCAGCAGTACAGGTTTTCTTTCTTTCTTTTCTTTCTTTCTTTCTTTCTTTCTTTCTTTCTTTCTTTCTTTCTTTCTTTCTTTCTTTCTTTCTTTCTTTCTTTCTTTCTTTCTTTCTTTCTTTTTTTTTTTCCCTTCAAAGTATCTTTTGCAGTTGCAAGATTGCTAACAGCCTTGTGCAACATTCTGGGAATGTTCTGGCCATCTAAAAACTACACCCAGAGATTAATTTAGCATGACACAGCTTTTGGCCTGTGCTGTACCACCCACCTCTCCACACCATGCTGCACTAGGGGAGCCTCAGACCTGACACCTGTCCTTGCTTTCAGTAACAGCACAGCTGTTAAGTACCAGTTCTTCCAAAGCTGTATCTACGTAAGTGACAATTATCTAAGATGATATACATACCCTATATTCTCCCTATGGCAGATCTGTGCTTTTTCACAGCATAAAGCACATATAGGCTGCAGATATATTTACAACTCTTTTATACAACATACAATAATAGACACATTCCAAAAGTTATTTAGGGTTTTAAAATGTCAGAAAGTCCTAATTCTAAGCATTTTTTCAAGCTAGACAGAAATAACTTAAAAACCAGAAACAAAATCAACACACATACACACAAAAACACATAAAGACATAGAGACTGATCCATGCCTTTTGAGATGTGCTAGTGCTCAACACATAGTGTGCAATCACCAGAACACTAGATACCAGAAATCAATATTTGTTTAAAGAACTGCCAGATGCCAATCTTGAAATATACAGCTTTGAGATGAGATTTTAAACTGAGTTGCTTTTGAATAAGTTAAAACTTAACACCCAGATCATCCCGTAAATAAGAAAGATAAAGACAAAAAAAATAGTAACACCCTACACATTAATATTTACCTACTATGATTAACAGCATGATGCTCTTCAAACCATTAGCTACCATGTTTATCCATGTGCCAATTTTTTTGAAATTGTTTCAAATTTTAGGGGAGGTAATATACTGATTACAGTTTATTTTTAGATTATTGTTTGCCACAAAATGCTTCAAAAATGCTTCAATATGAAATAAATTATCTCTCCCTAACACTGTTGTTCCTGCCCATTTGGCAGTGATTTTATCTTTTGTTTTTAACACTACAAAAACTTACACTGTATCTTTGTTCATGTGCCAGCATCTTTGACTATTTCAGCTGGAGTATGAAGAGCTTGGGGAATAATGTTTGATAGTTAGCCACTGCTGAAGAACCTGGAAATGAAAAAGAGTGCAAATACTTGTTCTGTCACTATATGGCTTCTGAAGAGTGGGTTGTTTTTCATTTTGTTTTGTGTGGGTGTGATTGGTTTGGTTTGGGTTTGGTTTGGTTTGGTTTCTGTTTTATGTTTGTTTGTTTGCTTGCTTGCTTTTTACTCCATCCTCAAAAAGAAAATCACAGTTGATTAACTGAAGAGATACAGAAAATTCCTAGAATAGACTCTTGTTAGATTATAATCATTTTAATGGATACTAATTTCAGGTCCTAAAATCTCACTTTCTCTCTTTCTAAGCTGTTTGGCACATGTGCTGAAGACGTTAAAAAAGTAAAATAACATAATAAAATAAAATAAAATAAAATAAAATAAATAAAATAAAATAAAATAAAATAAAATAGTAAAATTCTGAAAGCAAATATTGATAAGATTATTTATAGGATTTTTTTCTCTGTGCTTTTCAGTTGAATTATTTATTTATAAAAGAGTATTTAGATAATAGGCATCAATTTACAGATTTAAAGATATCCTCTTACATGTATTTTGACTGCTTACATTTTTACAAATTCAAATGCACATTATAATGCATTCATCATCCTAGTTGTTAGTAATACTGGGCTTGATCCAGCACCACTTAAACATATGGGAGCTTTATTGTTGATCCCTATAGAAGCAGAAGCATATTAATACTAAACAATTGAGCCTGTGTCCAGGCAGGAGGTCTGAAACACAGTTTGAATATAATGCCAAACAGGAAAAAAAATAAAAAAATAAAAAAAAATAAAAATAAATTTATATTCAGAATAAAAAATGAAGAGAAAACTGAGGACATAGACATAAAAAGCAGGGTAAGGATGGGGCAAGCAAAGAATGTCTATTGGCAGAGGCCACTCATTTTCCAAGGTTCTACTTTATGGGGCAATCTGATATATGTGGCTCTAGGATGCCTGCTGGCAAAAGCAAGCAAAACACAGATTATGCAATACTTCAGAATACTTCAGAAAAACTATTTTGCTAGAACAAGAAAGCTGCATGAAAAAAAAATACAGAGGTGTTCCTTTCTCTGCTTCATTTCCCTCTCTAATCTCATATATCCTCTAGACTGAAGTCAAAGACCTTTAAGGAATTCAGCATACTTTCTCTTCCACTAGCATAGTTTCCCCTGCAAAACTTTCAGTCTCTTCTCTCTTTTGCTGACAGCTGTTTGCTGCCTTGTCATACTCCGTTTCATTTTTTCCTGTTTTTCCAGGCTGAAAGAGTCTCTTTCACCGATAAACTTCAAATTCATTGAATCACCAGTAAACTTCATCATTACCAAGAGATCAAAGTCTCCATTTGACTGATTTCCTATTGTGTTACCATTCACAGAGTTCAAACCTGGAGAAAAAAGAAAAATAAAATAAAATAAAATAAAATAAAATTAAAATAAAATAAAATTAAAATTAAATTAAATTAAATTAAATTAAATTAAATTAAATTAAATTAAAATAAAATAAAATAAAATAAAATAAAATAAAATAAAATAAAATAAAATAAAATAATAAAATAAAATAAAATAAAATAAAATAAAATAATAAAATAATAAAATAATAAAATAATAAAATAAATCTTGACATCCTGCTAAGGATCATCTTACTAAGCATTCAAATATTTTCATTATTAACCTACATTGACCTTATCTTTGACACAAAAGTTTTGGCTTCAGAGCTGAGACTTTGTTGTACTTAAATGCACTGCCAGAAGTGCCGCAGCCTGTTACACAACTCCATAGCAACATGTATAGGAAGCATTGAAAGAAACTGGCCTGTTTATACTAATGGGAAGGAGTAATTTGTACCTAAGATGATGGAGTGTATGTGGACTTCTTTGGTCCACCTGAGGACTACCAGCATACTGATCTGGTGCTACACAACAGTGGAAACATACCTGAAAATTTTCAGTGTAAGCAAAGCCTATTGAAGCTGATCATATCCATACTGATACTCAGCGAATTGTACAGCGACTTGTTCTTGCTCTTTGTTCCATTTGCAGACTGTACAAGAACAGCTGCTGATTTTGACTTTTGGAAATTTTTATAACACAAACAGTTTTCAGCTTATTGTATCAAGTAAACTTTTCTTTTGAGCATCAGACTTGCTTTTAATAGCAATCATTTCACAAAGTGAACAAGAAGCAGCAGTGAAGAGAGAAAAGAACATGCCAAAAACAAGAGGCTTGGGCCATATGGTGACATGGAGAGAGGTCTCTGACGTGAATGCTGCCAGCATAGCTGCTTCCTCACTGCCTGGCATTTCTGCAAGCCACCTCACTCTTCTGAAACTCTCCCAGGCTTTGCTGAGGAGAGACACGAGAGACTATTCTCCAGTAAATGAGACATCACTGAGCTCCATCTTTTCCAAAATGCCTGGAAAGCCTGGTGAAAAATAAAAAGCAGACCTAGGGTACTCCCACAACTATGAAACAGCCAATGCTAATGGAAGGCACAGAACCCTGCATAGATTCTCTGAAATCAATGTGACATGAGGGAAGGGGACTATATGAGTCAGGGGTAAGTGGTTACAGCCGGAATGTGAAATCAGGGAATAATTACGACTGTGGCAAAGTCTTCCTGCAAGAAAGTCAGTGTTTTTGTCATGTTTAGACTGGGCACTTAAATCCTTGCTCATTTGGCATCCATACTGTAATTAAAAGTTATGACCAACCTGTGAACAGCCGTAATGCTATACCAACAAATGGATATGGCTCAGAGACTCAGAAATTGTGTATGGAAGAGAACGGAGTAGAAGAGTTCCAAATAGAAATGTCCAGACAAGTATCCATTCCCATCTGATTTCCTGTGGGTAAAGAAACATGCCACTGCTAATCCAGGTCTTGGAAACACTAGCTCAGAAACATAAAATAGTGTCCACAGCTGCAAGGCTCTTTTTGTTCTTGGTGAGCTGAGCAGACGGGTGTGGGAAACACCTCCCACACTAATTTTACATCTGAGTGCTAGTCTCCCACAGAACTGAACAATACAAATGTGCCCCAGATGGCTTTTGGTTTAATTACTTGGCAAAGAATTGTACAAATTCTGTGTTATTATGTGTTCATGATGGGCACAACATTTTGCTTGAATTTTGACAACTGATTAAATGCCAAAAGATCAAAAGTTCATTTTCCAAACTATTATATTTACTTAAAATAAATAAATAAATAAAATAACCAAGTGCTTGCTATATAGTACTAACTCCCGCAGAGCCTGTAAATGCTCACACATATCTCTGCTTACATATTTGCTACTTTGTGCATTATTACTTATCATAATGCTAGTCATATCATTATTTAATATCCATATTAAAGCACTATTGCTAGGATTGGATTCCAATTGCTAAGTGTTGTACAAATGAACTGGAATGACCTATATTCCTTTTGGGAATGGAGCACAGAAAGGGGGAGCTGGGAGATACAGTTTCTAGGGAATTTACCATACAAGATTTAGTAGCCCAGAACCTTTGCATAATTAGATACAACATGGCTGATAGTTATTCAAGTAGTAACTCACAAACACCTTGGAATAAAATGAAGAAAAAACATCAGGGTCTTTCAAGAACATTTTATTTCAGTAGAAATATGTATTTGTAGCCCAACAGTTGGAAATTATTCCAGAACACAAATGCTCTTATCTTCAGTATTGTTGGTATACACCTACATACAGCAGCAACTCCAGAACTATCTCTGATATAAATGCTCCCCACAGTACGGAGGAAGTGAAATTCAAGGAATTAAGAATAGCCTTTCACATGCAAAGTAAAATCTTGCTCTTACATTTAAATATTGAAATTAACGTTGCCATAAAAATGGCATACACCTCATCCCCTATACTGAGGAGTATAGAAATCTACCTGAAACTATGGAGTTTCTGACATGTCTAACAGAAATCTAGCTACTGGGTAAACAAATCACAAACCTGAAATGCTGCTTTTCTTTAGCTTCTCAAAAGTACTTGCCTATTTACTGTAATATTTTTAACTCAAACATGGTCGAAGTATGCCAAGCATGACTTAGTATCTCTTTGTCTGGAATGCAACAATTACATAGATAGATACATGGGAAGACAAACACCATGGAAAATCTAGCAGTTATTTTACGTCTCCACTAGCCACAGAACAGCAGCTCTAAACACTATATTGGCAAACAAAAATGTAAATCCTGACTGCAAGAAAGTGATTTAATACTTCTTCTGTTTAATTATTTATTCTTTCAAATTCAGTAATTTCAGCTCTTTTAAGGATTAACTTTTTCTTAAGGTGATCAGCAAGGTTTGTTTTTTTTTTTTTTTTTTTGCTAAGTTCCTTTAGGACAGAAGTGTTGCAATGAATTAAGACACAAACAAAAAGTGGAAAAGCAGTAAGCCCATCCATGTGGATGCTGCGGTTTTTCTGAAGCCAGTAGGAGAGACAGACACTCACCTCGCCAAGCTATGTAAGACAATTCATGAACATTTAGGTGCTGTTTTGAGACACATAACTTGATACAGAAATGGAAAGTTGTGTAATATATTTCCAGTCCACCAGAACAGGCACAGACAGGGTGAAATCCTCTTTATAGGATGCAATTTTTCACAGTTTCAAGTCCTGAAATGTGGAAGGGAGGAAAACTGGTTCCTGTGCAAACCCTCAATGCAAGACTCCTGGCCAACATATATCCCACAGCTCCTTGCAGAATTGCTACATGGAATAAACAGCTCTGCTGCAAATACCAGACCTGATGAACTTTCCCCAAAAAAGTGACACTTTACAGTAAGTTATTAAAGGATACACAATCAGATGGCCTACAAATGAACCCCTGTGCAAGTGCACTTGTCCATTTTGGTTAGCTAATAATTGGACTCTTGTTTCAAAACACAAACTACACTTTTTTACATGTAATGAGATCATAGCACAATGTAAAGATATGAGGGGTTCTCTCAGCTGAAGAATACAACATATAAGCACAGAGAAGTCACAAGCTACAAAACGTATTTTGATTCCATTTAAAATATCAGTTGTTAAACCACTAGTGAGGTGTTAATGCACTGAAGAGATGTTCTGTATGGATACTCATCAGACCTTCACACTATCAAAGGGCCCCTAGGCTTGGGAATGGAGGGAGGATGGAAGGCTTTACTGATTTTTGCTACTTGTTTTTTAGGTTAAGTTGTTGTTTCTTTCATAAACCAACAAGTTATGGAGAAAAACTTGAACAAGTCATCAATTCCTGGGCAGAAGTCTGAAGAAATCCAGAAAAGAGTCTGTTGAACTATAGCCTGGTTGAAATTTTTATATGTTCAGGAAACATTAGTCTTCAGATGTACACTGCAGGGTCTGTGCAGATGCTTTCTTTGGCAGCAGAGTGTAGTATGCTGTAATTTCTCATTAGCAGCAAAGTTCTCAGCTACAGTCTAGCTCAAGAAAACTGTAAATAAATTTTGTATTAGGCATTTTGTTCCTCAATTATTTTCACATGTTGCTAATAAAGCTTCCTGATGTGAAGACTGTTGGACAGGAATATGTCCAAGAAACCAGAATGTGCTCTAGTCTGATTTTCCACACAAAATGAATGACCATAAGTAAACTGTGGCTATTGGTTTTTAATGTGATCTGACGGTGGTTTTAGATGAAGCAATGATGGTTTTAAAAAGAATATTGTGACGTAATTTGAATGATAGTTTGTAGTTATGAATGAAGCAGTTAAATATACTCTTTGACACGTCATTGCAGATGAAACTAGATTTTTAAAGAACAGTTTTATATATCTACAGTTTTTAGTACACTAACAATGACAAATAATGTTGATGACTGTTAACATTCACACTGCTATTTATTTTAGAGCTGCATTTCTAACAGCCACTTGGGGATTATGGATGGATTGAAGAAATGTGGACAGAGTTTAAATTCCTACCATTTCCCACATTCCAGTGCTAACCCATGCTTCTGACCACTTCTAACCTTTCCCGAGTTAGTGATCTAATTGTTCTGGACTCTGCTTAGTATTGCAAGTTTTCTTAGAAACAGATGTTTACATTAAGAAAAAAAAAATGGCTATGAGGAAATATTGAAATAGGGTTAACTTTCTCATTGTTTTCTTGATCAAAGAAAATATAATATATATATATATAATATAGAATATATTATATATAATAATATAATAATATATAATAATAATATATATATAATATAGAATATATATATATAATATAGAATATTCCACAGTATGGCATCTTTTCCAAAACAGTTTTCCTAACATATTGGGTATGCAGAGATAAAAATAACAATTATTAATACATTAGCGTAGCCTTACTGCTATGATTTTCAGCACGTATTTTTACTACCATCAACCCAAGTCCTCCAAGACCCACCCAATTTTCAGATGCTGTCCTCTCCCCAAGAAAGAAAGAGAGAGAGAGAGAAAAATAAAAAATAGAAAAAATAGAAAGAAAGAAAGAAAGAAAAAGAAAGAAAGAAAGAAAGAAAGAAAGAAAGAAAGACCTTTTAACACTCACCTTTACACTCTTAAATGCCTCTATGCAACCTACTTCTGCCACTAACACTACCATTCACTCCTGTCTGACAATGGATGTTAAGAAAAGATTTAATGCTTTGACTTGTATGCTGATGTCTCTTTGGTGGTTACTTGATTAAATTCATTTTATTTTCTGTATCAGTTGCCTCTTCTATAAATTTTGGGTGAAGAGTACCTATAATAAGTTCAGAATCCCTTGGTACTGCTATAATAGAAACTAACAGTGAGGTTTTATAAAAATCTATACAACTGGAATTCCTTGTGTTTCAGCAAATTTTATCAGTAGATCTGAAATTTTTACTTATTATAATTCCTGTCAAGTAACACCACTATTTCAGCAGTCAAAACAATAGCCCTATTTTGTGTAGTTGAGAGGGCAGACTTCATAAGCAACGTCATTTTATCAGGTTTGTTTTTAAATATTAATGTGGAAATTAAGCAAATTTTAAGCACTGGGTTTTAAGATTTATTTTTCATTACATCTTTTATAACAAACCTTTATTAATATACTGTAAAATGAGAAATCTGCAGCATCACTAATAAAACTTTTTAAGTGGTAATCCTTAAGAATCCTTCCTTGTAATGGTTGAGCATTTGCAGTACTAAACCAATGAAATTCACACATAATACAGTGGAGTAGTGGAGTGATTATTACAACATTTTTTCCAAAGTACCTTAGGCTTTAGATGATTAGAGAATAGTCTTATGTTTTAAACTTTCTGCCAACAATGAGGCTTTAACTTGAGTTGGATTGTGCATAAATTGCAGTATAATCTATGTTGACAGTTTAATAACATGGGTTACTATCCTTAGTTTGCTTTATGATGTAATACATCTTTATAGGAGTCTCTGGAGGTTTCTACTATGATTTTCAAGGCAGAGAGAACTCAATAAAGTAAAATACTCTGAGCAAGGTTTCTATTTCCTGTATTCTTTGGAAATTTTCCTGAAAAATAAATAGGTGCTACAACTTTTAAGTTTTTCTGACATGACTTTTTGTTTTTCCTGTCATGTAGTAGATTTTAAAGTTACATTTCATATAAAGTTATTCATTTTTTCAAGTGCCTTCCTATAACAAATAGTCTTGTTTTACAGCTCTCCAGGGGAATTTCCTTTTCTATAAAACACTGTAATTGGTTTTCTTTTCCCCTCTTTCAATTCTCATTATACATGCATTTAGAACATGCAGTTTGCAAATGTTTGCTGGTAAAGTTCACATACATTTGAACTAATTATTTCTCATATATTCAGAAGTACATACAAGGCAGTGGTTAAGCATTAATCAGCATAAATCCAAATAAGAAAATCAAATATAAAAATTATTTAATTCTTCAACTGACTTAATTTAATTTTTACTGGTAATCAGGAAAAGAAACTAATTAGAATGGAAGGAAAATAGCAGTTTTGATTAAATATGAACCTACATGAAAATAGCTTAAAAGGATTTCTATCCACTTTTTTATTAGACCAATTTGATTGCCAGTTTTGTCAGTCTTTCTGCAATACTAGGATTCAGAAACTACTGAAATCACCTTATTTATTTAGTATATTTCTGTTCGGCTTATATACAAAGAGACGTTAATTTTTTGAAGTGAAATAACTTTTCAGAATCAAGGTTATAGATGATGAGTGCAAACGCATTCCAGCCTATTTCACATGTACGGTTTGCTGTGTTCAAGTGTCCTCAAGTATTTGTCTAAAAAATCTTCCCTTTTCCAAACTGGCTGCCCACACAAAAACTTTTTCAAAGCAGTTTTACACTTTCAGTATGAATGATTTGTATGCTAGGCTGCTATACCCACATGGATATTTGTGGCATATTCTTCCCAATCATATTGTGTAAACAAAAATGTGCTCATTGGAACAGTTGCAGGAAGCATGTATGTGTAGGCATAGAAAATGAAATAAATCTGCACTGTTCGTCACATAAACATTAGCAAATACATTCTTAAAATACACACAAGCTCTACATTCCTGTTAAAATAAACCTATTGTAAAATAGGCCTCATTAGGAAATTCCTGAAGGACATGGTATAAGACCACCAGTACAGCGAAGGTCGAATGTTGTGATTACAGCCACTCAGTAAAAACAAAAAGCAGAAGGTGGTGTATGTGTCCTTAAAGGTCTTTTCACTATCATTTAATCCCTTCTCTTTTCATCATCCTTTTGTTGAATAAAAATAAGTACTGCAAACAGCGAGCTCCCTGAAAACTCCAAAACCAAAACCACTTTCATAGTCCCTGCAGGAAGAATACTCATATTTTCATGATTGGTGGTCACATTGGACTTTTTCCAAGAGCCTGAAGGCCATGCCTAATTGACTTTCATATCTGCACACAGTTTTATCCTTGGAAAATATGAGCACACACAGAGCCATGACATTTGCTTAGGCTAGTTATGCTAACAAGAGATAATCTTGACTTTTTGAATTCACTTGGAAACCAGTTGTTTGTGTTAGTTGCTAGGTTCACATTTGCCCTGCTGCCAAAGAACACACACATAGGCAGTGTCTGGTCATCCTGCGAGCCATACACTGAGCACAAACCTCCAAAGTGCCAGAAATATCTGGGGAGAGACATGTAAAGGTGTGCAGGAAACCACACATGCAGGTGGGTTCAACACCAAATGGGGTTGAAAAAACAGACCATTCAATTCCACCAACTGCTGTTAATACACAATGTCATCAAAAAATTCGTCCAGTAACAATAAACCTGGAAGCCTACTGCAACTTCTTAGATTTTCTCCTTTTTGCTTTCACTTACTATGAAAATGCAGCTACTATCTTGTTCCCTGTTAAATAAGTAAAGTGGCTCCTGATTGTAATGATGGGTTCGCCAAGTCACCAGAAGACATCATTATTATTTCTGTGACTGTTCATATTTCTTACTCTGCCTGAGGATCCTGAAGGGAATGCTAAAAGAGAATGCAATGTTGAAGCCAAATTTAGCTAGGGCAGTAAACTGGCTTTCGTAGTGAAAATTATTATTATTAAAAATTTCACTTTTCCTTAAAATCAGTTTGTGCATAGGCATGCACGCACAGGTGTGTGCATGCACACACACACTTTTTATTGATCCCTTAGACATATGCTTTTTATATGTAATACACATGATCAGCTCCCTCTTGATCGACACACAGGCAATTGCACTGGGACTCTGGTGTGAAGACCACAACTCATTACAGCCTTGCCTATGAGGTAGTCAAGGAAGAAGCAGTAACACTTCACACCTTCTATGAATCATGACTGGAGAAACTGCAATGCTCAGCTGACTGGTCATCACTGTGCTGTGGAGTGCAAATAGTATTTGCCCTCTAGATGACTATGAATAAAAATTCCAGGATCAGCTCTCAATTTCCAGAAAAGGTAAAGAAAAAGTCTTATATTCAGTATCTGTAGACCTGTAGACACTGGAAAGAAAAAAAAAAAAAAGAGAGAGAGACAGCCAATTAAAAATCAGTCTTGGGAAAAAGAGCTGTTGTAACTGTTTATTCTATTCCATAATATTTATGAAGATGTTAAAGAAAAATAGGTGTGTGCTACTACTCAGTATCTACTACTTCTACAGAGTTTTTTTTAGATGATTTCAAAGTGCTGTATAAGCTTCAGCCTTGCAACAGTCCATTTTCAACCTGACGCATATAGAGGTTAAATGTTCAGAACTACAGACTAATACAGTTCAAAAGCAAAGAAAAATCTTGGGTCCACAGCTTCTTACTCTCCCCTGCCATAAGTACTGTCTCTATAGTTGAAATCATACAGCCACCAATGTCAGTATTTGAGCTTGTTTAGTATTTTAATAATAATTTTTTTAAAAACTTAAAATGTGTTTACAATTCAGCTTTACATTAATAATAATAATAATAATAATAAAATAATAATAATAAAGCAACAAAAAATGATTGAAGGCAGGAAAACTGTTACATTTCAAATTTTAAAGTAGATGTAGATGTAAGTACATTTTTTATTCATGAATGTCATTAAAATAATTTGGGAAATGAGAAATTTTTAAGGGTTTATTTTTTTTTTATTTTTATTCTTAGGGGACAACAAAGCTTTTCTTTCTTTGCTTTTAAACAGTTTACTGCACAGACAGCATACAAGAACTTTTTATATATACAGACAGGATCAAACAAACTAAAAAAAAAAAAACATTTTCAAAGTATATTCACTTGATTTAAAATGCTTCTACAAAAAAAATGAAGATAAAAAATGTGGTTTTTTTAATAATATCATAATAAATAAATATATGTATAAAATACAAGAATTCTGCCAGCAAAATTACTGTATCACCAAGACTTGTAATTTTATTACAAATGTTACAATACAGGAGAGAATATCATTCAAAGCTATAGTCAGGGTAGGATATTTCAGATTTATGTATATCCATCTATATTCTATGGCTTGCTTTTTTATTTTTTTGGGGAAGCATTAATTGTGAGAGCATTTTTTTTTTAGTGATACCTTATGGTCTGTTTTTTTCAATACTACTGTTACTGTAAGGCGAACTACCTTTAATAGAGTTCTGATATACTTGAGCCTTGACGCATGAGCATCAAGCGCTTCAGTGTGCAATTTCTCTTGGTAAATATTCTCAGCCTTGTCCCTGGAGTTAAGACGGTGACTATTTTGCAGACTTGTGTATTTTGCAAATGTGGTGAATCAATGCCAGACACCTGACCCACTGATCTTTACTCTCCATTTTCCACTACTAATAATAGCTGATAAATCTGCTTTGTTGAGAAGAAGTGAAAAGCAATCACAGCAGGACTACTTCATTTAAATATTTATTTGGGCAGCAGAAGCTAACACGGTCACTGAAACTGAATCACACCAAACCAGGGTCCTATTTTGGCCAACATATTGAATAAGTACAGCAACTAAGGGTTATTTTCACAATACTTAAAAATTCAATCAATTCCATTGTAAACTGAATCCCCCAAAGAGACATAAATGGGACCCTAGGGGGGAGCTGTTTGGGCTTCCAAATATTTCTGTCTCTGCTTTTCTATGCTACTTGAAGAAAATACATAGACACCAAAGACATGAGGAGCATGGCTACAGAGAAGAGGTTGTCCATAAATATCCAGATCACATAAACAGTACTGTTTAGAACAAAATGTTGATGCATCAAATATGTAAATGATTAGATTACAATTATAAAAGCCATTGCAAAGCATTAAAGACATAATTGGCAGAGTTCTTGCCAGTTAAATCTAATCTCCAGTACACATCAGCTGTAGCTTGGCTTGTCTTGTTAGGTAAACAAAATGTGTCTTGACTGTCATTGCCATAAAATATTAATGCACTGGAAGTCTCTAAACCTTGCTGAGCATAAGGCTTATTATCACACTTAAGAGCAAAGCAATCTAATAAATCGCTGGCTGTATAAAAACTAAGTCAGCTGGCAGAGACAGTAATCTCCCTAAGGGATAGTAAGAGCCTAATCTTCAACTAAAGCAGCTGCAGTTCCAGAGAAATTATGTTTCCACTGCTCAGTAGAAATACTTTTGTGCTGAATTCTGTTATTTAAACTCTAATGGAATCATTAGGAGTATCTATACATTATCAGCAATATGAAATGAACTAACAAAACCATCTACGACACAGGCTTATTAGAGGCATTATTTTTTATTATTATGCTTTCTCTTTGTTGTTTTCAGTTAGGTCCGAACAAAAGCTGAATTGGATGCTCCTAATACGCATATTCTAACAACATCAAGCTCATGCATAAATAATCTTGTGTGTTTACTGAGCACTGAGATGATGTCCTTAATTGAAAACAACTTACTTATTTGGCACTCTTATGAGGTCCTTGAGGCTGTATGTAACCATAAACACAATATTGTCATACACTTTGTAACAGAACAGATAACATCATGATTATGTTGTTTTAATGGTGTACTTAGGGAACATACTGTGTGATTCAAGAGAAACAAATCACCAAAGATGTACGAAATTGTACATACTAAGTCCTTAACAGACAAAATACTTTAGTTCGGAATTATCAAAATACAAATTTATTTGTTACCTCTGGGATTAATAGAAAATTAGTCTGTCCCCTAAATGGAGTAGAACAACACATAAATGGCATGATTTACATCTTTAGATGGTATTAAAAGATTTCATAGGAAAAAAAAAAAAAAACATGCTGCAGAAAGAATCTTAAAAAATGCTACAAGCAAATCAGGTTATTCTTGAAGAAGGTTTTGATTTTTGGTTATATGACAGAATAAATTACTTTGTATTCTGTTTGATTGCACTCTGTAGTGGGTTTACATAGCAAAGTTTTGGTAGCAGGGGGCTGCAGGGGTGACTTCTGTGAGAAGAATCCAGAAGCTGCCCCTTGTTAGATAAGGGCCCCGCCGCTGGCCAGAGACAAGCCAATAAGCGATGTTGTTTGCACCACTGTGAGGGCAGATCTAAAAAAGGAACAAAACAAACAAACCTGTTGCACAACAGCAGCTGGGAGAGCGAGGAGTGAGAACCAACCCTGCAGCCCCAAGGTCAGTGCAGCAGGAGGGCAGGAGGTGCTCCAGGCACGCAGCAGCAGTTTCCCTGCGGCCTGTGGAGAGGCCCCTGGTGGAGCAGGCTGTCCCCCTGCAGCCCATGGGTCCCACATGGAGCAGATCTCCATGCTGCAGCCCCCCCGTGGAGGAGTCCCCAGTGGAGCAGGTGGATGTGGCCTGGAGGAGGCTGCAGCCCACGGAGAGCCCCCGCAAGAGCAGGCCCCAGGCCGGAGCTGCAGCCCGTGGAGAGGAGCCCACGCAGTAGCAGGGGGTCTGGGGGGAGCTGCCGCCCACCCGTGGGGGACCCGTGCTGGAGCAGTTTGCTCCTGGGGGATGGATGGACTCCGTGGTACAGAGCCATGTGGGAGCAGTCCTTGAAGAGCTGCTGCCTGCGGGCAGCCCCCGCAGGCTCAGTTCGGGATGGATGGCATCCTGTGGGAGGGACCCCACGTGGAGCAGGGTCAGAGTGACCGTGAAACAGCGGCGGAGATGAAGTGCTATAGACTAATCGCAGCCCCCATTCCCCTGAGCTGCTCAGGGGAAGGAGATGGGAGAGGGTGGAAGTGGGAGGGGGAGGGTGTTTTTAGTTTCTTTCATTTTTTTCTCACTTCTCTAGCTTGTCAGCAATAGGTAATAAATTTCTTTAATCTCCCTATACTGAGTCTGTTTTGCCCATTACAATAATTGTAGAGTGATCTTTCTGTCCTTATCTCAAACCTTGAGCCCTTTTCATCATATTTTCTCCCCTTTCCCTTTGAGGAGGGGGAGTGGGAGAGTGGTTGTAGGCTCAGCTGCCTACCTGAGTAAAATCACCATACATGTTTTTCATTAAATTCTATCTGAAATGAACTTTAGTAAGCTTTAGTAAACCTTAACTGGTAAGCAGGTTAGATTTTTTAGCATAAATCTTATGAAAACAAAATCTTTTTCCTTGTCTCTGGAGTCGACATGTTTGTTCCTACACAAACTCATGGTATGGTTGAGTTTGAAAAGAAGGCATGGAGTTCACTATTCCAAGCCCTGCTCAAAGTGCTGGCAAATAGGTCAGGCTACTCAAAGCCACAATCAATCAAATTTTTAATATCTTCAAGGGCACGTATCCCACAGCTGCACCAGACAATCTGTTCCAGTATTCTATTGCCTACACAGTGAATATTTTCACAGAATCACAGAATCACAGAATCGTGTAGGTTGGAAGAGACCTCCAAGATCATCTAGTCCAACCTCTGTCCTAATACTAACAAGTCCTACACTAAACCATATCACTAAGGGCTACATCTAAACGTCTTTTAAAGACCTCCAGGGATGGTGACTCAACCACTTCCCTGGGCAGTCCATTCCAATGCCTAACAACCCTTTCAGTAAAGACGTTCTTCCTAACATCCAACCTAAACCTCCCCTGGTGCAAATTTAGCCCATTCCCCCTTGTCCTGTCACCAGGAACATGGGAGAATAGACCAACCCCCACCTCTCTACAGCCTCCTTTAAGGTACCTATAGAGAGCGATGAGGTCTCCCCTGAGTCTCCTCTTCTCGAGGCTGAACAACCCCAGCTCCCTCAGCCACTCCTCGTACGACTAGTTCTCCAGACCCCTCACCAGCTTCGTTGCCCTCCTCTGGACTCTCTCAAGCACCTCCATGTCCTTCTTGTAGTGAGGGGCCCAAAACTGAACACAGTACTCGAGGTGCGGCCTCACCAGAGCCGAGTACAGGGGGACAATCACCTCCCTAGACCTGCTGGCCACACTGCTTCTTATACAAGCCTGTTGGCCTTCTTGGCCACCTGAGCACACTGCTGGCTCATATTCAGCTGCCTATCAACCAGTACTCCCAGGTCCTTCTCTGCCAGGCAGCTTTCCAGCCACTCATCTCCCAGCCTGTAGCACTGCTTGGGGTTGTTACGCCCCAGATGCAGGACCCGGCACTTGGCCTTGTTGAACTTCATGCAGTTGACCTCAGCCCATCGGTCCAGCCTATCCAGATCCTCCTGCAGAGCCTTCCTACCCTCAAGCAGATCGACACATGCACCTAACTTGGTGTCATCTGCAAACTTACTGAGGGTGCACTCGATCCCCTCATCCAGGTCATCGATAAAGATATTAAAGAGGACCAGCCCCAGCACTGAGCCCTGGGGGACTCCACTAGTTACCGGCCTCCAACTGTATTTGGCTCCATTCACCACAACTCTTTGGGCCCGGCCATCCAGCCAGTTTTTAACCCAACAAAGCATACGCCAGTCCAAGCCACGAGCAGCCAGTTTCTTGAGGAGAATGATGTGGGAAACGGTGTCAAAAGCCTTACCGAAGTCAAGGTAGATAACATCCACAGCCTTCCCCTCATCCACTGAGTGCATCATTTGGTCATAGAAGGAGATCAGGTTCGTCAAGCAGGACCTACCTTTCATAAACCCATGCTGACTGGGCCTGATCGACTGGTTGCCCTGCAAGTGCCGCGTGATGACGCTCAAGATAATCTGCTCCATGAGCTTCCCTGGCACTGAGGTCAAACTAACAGACCTATAGTTCCCCGGGTCAACCCTCCGACCCTTCTTGTAGATGGGCATCACGTTTGCTAGCCGCCAGTCGACTGGGACCTTCCCTGATAGCCAGGACTGCCAATAAATAATGGAAAGCAGCTTGGCCAGCTCCTCCGCCAGTTCTTTCAGTACCCTCGGGTGGATCCCATCTGGCCCCATCGACTTGCGTATATCCAA
Organism: Anser cygnoides; assembly: GCF_040182565.1. Taxonomy (NCBI): domain Eukaryota; kingdom Metazoa; phylum Chordata; class Aves; order Anseriformes; family Anatidae; genus Anser; species Anser cygnoides. The sequence goes on from NC_089912.1 coordinate 22,459,947, forward strand.
GTGCTGTAGCAGGTCGCCAACAATTTCCTCATGGATTATGAGGGCCACGTCCTGCTCCCCATCCCCTTCCACCAGCTCAGGGTACCAGGTATCCAGAGAACAACCGGTCTTGCCGCTAAAGACTGAGGCAAAGAAAGCATTGAGCACCTCAGCCTTTTCCTCATATTTTGTAACTAAGTTTCCCCCCGCATCCAGTAAAGGATGGAGATTCTCCTTAGTCCTCCTTTTTGTGTTGATGTATTTGTAAAAACGTTTTTTGTTATCTTTAATGGCAGTAGCCAGATTGAGCTCCAGATGAGCTTTGGCCTTTCTAATTTTGTCCCTTCACAGCCTCGCAACATCCTTATAGTCCTCCTGAGTAGCCCGCCCTCTTTTCCAAAGATTATAAACCCTCTTTTTTCTCCTAAGCTCGAGCCACAACTCTCTGCTCAGCCAGGCCGGTCTAGTTCGGCGTCAGCTCGTCTTTGGGCACGTGGGGCAGACCACTCCTGAGCCATTAAGATTTCCTTCTTAAGGAGTGCCCAGCCCTCCTGGACTCCTTCGTCCTTCAGAACCACCTCCCAAGGGACTCTGCCAACCAGTGTTCTGAACAGCTCAAAGTCAGCCCTCCGGAAGTCCAAGACAGCAGTTTTACTGGTCCCCTTCCTGACTTCGCCAAGAATAGAGAACTCTACCATTTTGTGGTCACTCTGCCCAAGACAGCTCTCGACCACCACATCTCCCACCAGTCCATCACTGTTTGTGAACAGAAGGTCTAGCGGGGCACCTCCCCTGGTAGGCTCACTAACCAGCTGCGTCAGGAAGCTATCTTCCACGTTCTCCAGAAACCTCCTAGACTGCTTTCTCTGGGCTGTGCTGTGCTTCCAGGATATGTCTGGGAAGTTGAAGTCCCCCACGAGAACTAGCGCTGACAATTTCGCAGCTTCTGCCAGCTGCCTGTAGAACTCCTCATCAGTCTCCTCATCCTGGTTCAGCGGTCTATAACAGACCCCCACCAGGATGCTTGCCTTGTTGGCCTTCCTGCTGATCCTAACCCATGGGGACTCAACCTTATCATTCCCAGACTCAAGTTCCTCAACATCTAAACACTCTAATATAGAGAGCCACACCACCACCCTTCTGTGCTGCCTGTCCCTTCTGAAGAGCCTATAGCCAGACATCGCAGCACTCCAGTCACGAGAGTGGTCCCACCACGTTTCCGTGATGGCAACCAAGTCGTAGCCTTCCTGCTGCACGATGGCTTCCAGCTCCTCTTGTTTGTTACCCATGCTGCGTGCATTAGTGTAGATGCACTTCAGTCGGGCCATTGCCTTCTTCCCCGGCTTTGCCATTGTTCCCCCTGGCACAGCTCCAACAAGCCTTATTTCAGCCCCATCCCCCTTCTTTCCTAGTTTAAAGCCCTCTCAATGAGCCCTGCTAGCTCCTGGGCTGGGATCCATTTTCCTCTTAGAGATAGGGACCCGTCTGCGGCCATCAGGCCGGGTGCCGAGTAAAGTGCCACATGGTCAAAAAAAAACAAAATTTCTGTGTTGGCACCAGCCTCTGAGCTACGTGTTAATCAGGTGGGCTTTCCGTGTCCTCTTGGTACCCCTCCCTGCTACTACAGGGATAGATGAAAACACCACCTGTACTCACGCTCCATCCACTAACCGTCCCAATCTCCTAAAGTCCCATTTGATAGCCTTCAGGCTTCTCTCTTCAAGATCATCACTGCCAGCCTGGACTATCAAAAGAGGGTAGTAGTCAGAGGGGCAAACCAGGTTGGGAAGCTTCCTGGCAACATCCCTGACCCTGGCCCCAGGGAAGCAGCAGACTTCCCTATGTGTAGGGTCAGGTCGACAAACAGGGCCCTCTGTTCCCCTGAGAAGGGAGTCGCCTACTACAATCACCCTTCTGTCTTTCTTGGTGGAGGCAGTCTTGAGGCGTGGAGTTGGCTTCCTCACCCTAGGCATCCTCCTGGGTAGACTTTCTACCTCATCCTCACCCACCGGTCTCTCAAGCTCCAGGGCCTCAAATCTGTTACGTAAGGGCACCTGGGAAGGTGGGGCCGGTAGGGGGGGGGCGTTGACTGAAAGGTCAAGCAGGGACCTGTCTCCATCCCTCCTCAACTCCTAGGTCGCCTCCCTCTGCCCGACAGCGACAGGTCAGGGGGTCCATCCCCATTTGGGGTGTCTCACCCCGGTACCTCACCTTCAGGCCCTGCAGGGAGTCACTCCACCAGTCTATCTCCCGCTCACACTCCCTAATAGCCCTCAACCTCTCCAGCTCCTCTTTGAGTTCTGCCACCAGGCGGACCAGGTCATCCACCTGCTCGCACCTCACACACACAGTGCCTCTGCCTCCCTCAGATGGCAGCAACAGGCTCAGACAGTTCCTGCACCCAGAGACATGAACTGCCGCATTGTTGAGCAGGCAGTCAGTCTGCGTGGCCACAGACTGTCTAGAGTCTGAAGACCATCACAGCCTAGCTAGCGGTTGACAGCCGTTAAAGGTGTTGTTCTTATGGGCGGGGGGGAAACTCTGCCCTCTCCGCCCTCCCTGCGCGAAGTGCCGCGCAAACTGCCGCGCTCACCCTTCTGCCGCGCCCCGCCCTGTTTGCCCGCCCTGGTCACCGCGCTCCTGGTCGCTCGCGCTCCCTAGGAGCTGCTTTTGAACGGCCAGGGAGGGGGCGCTGCTGGCTCCGCCTACGCCTCGTCAGCCTCCCTCGCGGGGGTTGCCGGGTCCTGGCGGCTCCCTCGAGCGGCCTCGATGTTGGAAAAAAAGCCCTGCTTGTCCCGATCCCCCGCTCCGCTGCAGAACACGTCTGCCCCGGAGCCGATCGCCTCGGCATTTTCCTCATATGTAACCAGAATTTCCTGTTTTCCAGCTTCTGACTCTTCGTATCATTGCACTTCCACACTGTGTCAGTCCATCTTGCCTATTTCCTCATGTTTGGTAGGTGTGAGCAGCAACAAGGTCTCACCTCGAGCTAAGGCTGAACAAACACAGGTTCCACAGCCTTTTGCCATACGTGACGTGCTGCAGATCCACAAGCAATAGCTGAAGTCATCCAGGAACAGTGAGTTTGGAAGACCTGCAAGATTGTGCTAGTATGGAGTCCTACATTAAAGGCAACTGTATGTATCATTAATAATGACCTACATGATAAAGTGGGAAAGACAAGTGGAAGAACAGAAACGTGGAGGTGTAGTGAGAACTATGTACAATAATGAAAACAACATTCATGTAGCTAAATATTTAGCATTTTGTGGCACAGTTCTATTACATTTTTAAGTTAGAAACATAGAATCATAGAATCATTAAGGTTGGAAGAAACCTTCCAGATCATCTGGTCCAACCATCACCCTACTACAAATGTCACTCACTCCCCCCAGCTTTGCAAAAACACAGAAAAGGGTTCTCCCTTTACTTCCTTTGTCTTTTCCCTTTTCTTAGATCTGTAATGATTTTTTTTTCTGTGAAATCTTGACCAGTTACCAATTTTCTATCTTGAATTTAGTTTTAAGTTTCCTGGAAGGACTCAGAAGCTGTAAAAAGGTGTTACTTATCTGTTTGCAGACGTCATTTCATAAAACCATATGAGAAATTGAGAAAGTTGGAACTGCAGATTCAAAATAAGATTGATGCATATAAAAATATATTTGGAACAGAAAACATACATCAAGCAGCTCCTGCATGGCATTCTTCATAAGAATAAAGAGGTATGAAAAGACAGTGAAAGACAGCAAATTTTGAACTGATAAAAGGAAACATTTCTTTTACAAAGCTCCACCTGTAGAAATTGTTGGCATAATATATCACTGGGAATGAGATCTTAGCAAGATGCCAAGATCAGGCATTACAGTAATATTATTTATGATTACCTACATTTAAATATCCTTAAGGTTTCAAAACCCATTTCTCTACTCTTATGAAAAAAAAATAAAAAAAAAAAAAGCAAGGTTGTTTAAGCAACCTTAATTGGCTCCCTCGTGCATATGCATTATGATACAATCTTCATGATTACCTACCTACATGATTACTTGCTATTGCCTCAAATACTGGTAATTCCTAGCTTTGAAGTGTTTGACTTTTCACCCCTAATAATGTTGGTAATTTGTTTCCTTTCTTTTAAATTGAAAAATAGGTTTTCAATATGCAAACCTACATGAGCTTCAGGACGCTGGAACAGTAAATTCCACCAGATGAGCAGCCAGTACCTGAACTAATGACATAACTGGCTGCAATTGGTTTCTTATGCTACTAAATCAACTAGTAAAGGTGGAGCAGAAAGGACCATACTTTCTGACACCGAGCTTTGCAACTCTCTGCAACATCATGCCTGGTTAAAAAGCCCTAGTTCTAGAGGGAATGGCACAACCAGAGACCACCCACTTCTCTCAGCTATTGAGTCCGTGCTCCCTGTCCCATGGTTCTATATCAAGCACTGGCCAGCCTCTCTATTCTATTTCTCTCCCTGGCTCATGTGTTATACTTCTGCTTGCTCTGGCTGTTGTTAAATTTTAGATTAGTTTCTCCCACTTTCTTCTGACACCTTGCCCTTCTACCAATAAAAAAATGTTGTTGTCTAGTTTAAAAATTGTCAAGAAGGTCTCAATACCATTTACTGAATCTTTGGGGATTTGCTCTTGCTGTGAACTGGTCAGAGAAAAAAGTAGCTCCCTGAGCTTGATAAAATGTGGCAACATCTGGTCTCATGGGAGAGGCAAAGAGTTGTGCTCACATGGGAACAGCTGCTGGGATCATCACAGAGATCTGGTGTGCTGCCTAACATTGCCCTCACTGCAGCTGGAACGGGTGCAATGTAGACTGATTCAGTGTACTCCCTTATGCCACAGCAGCTGTGCTTTTCTTAGGTATCTATTTACATATATGGGCCAGACAAAGGCAATATAATAGAGGTGAGGCAGAAGAACGATTTGTAACAGCACTGTGGATCCATGAAGAGCCTCCTCTGTTACAGTCCTTCCACAAGTCTTCATGTCTATCCTATGAAGTCAGACCTGTGATTTGCAAGTGATGTTCATTTATTCATATAGACGTTTAGAGAGTCAAAAGTGTCAAGTTATCAGGAACCTTTCTACTGAAGAACCCGGAAACAAATAGGACTTCTGTGCTTTAATCAATGACGAGTTTTACCAAGGTTGAGACACATCAGGCTAGATCCTGATCTTTTTAAAAGGGACAAAATAAGCTTAGCAGCTCAGCAGATTCAGCCCAGAGAAAGATGAGAATCTGGCCCATGAAGTCAAGTCACTGAACCATTGCTTAATTATGTTTGTTTAAAGTAATAGGAAAATGTTTCCTCCACAGGAAACATGGATATGCTGGATATGGATGGATATGCTTAGTAAACTAAAGAAATGTTTAAAAGTGGTTTTTATGGTACTTGCCATATTGTCTTGTTGATCACACTCTTGAGTTCATTGTAGTTCAGAGAAGGCAAAGTAGAACTTCCAAGTTTTTGATTTCTGACATTTTCTGTAAACAACTAAGCACAGATAAAAAGGCCTTCTGTATTTGTCTAAGATTCAATCATTAGCTGAATTAAACAATCATTTAAAAAAGGTTCCTAAAGAACACATTCAACAGATGATTTTGCCCATCTTTGTTGTAGGCAAGTAACATCAATTTATCATCAGATATTTTTGTGAGTCATAGTCTTAATATCTTTCACATAGCTTTGTATGTACAACTGAAAGACTTTATGCAATAGTTTATGATACTGACTCTTCTTTAAAATTGGTGACTCAATTTAGAGAAGGTAGTCACTGCAACTGTTAAGATCATCAATTTTCCTTCCAAGTGCTTTAGTTCCTCAAGTCGTTGCTTATTTTAGATGATTTTATTGATTTCATCTCACCCATATTAGATTTTCTGTAAAGATTCATCTAGTCCTGAAAGATTATGTCAACAACGTTAACCCAGGATAATCTAAGTACAATGATTTCCAATCAAATTCAGATCCTAAAGTGATATATATCCCTCTTGTGGTGGTATTGTCAAAGTTAAGTACAGGCAAGTGAAGGTATCCCCTTTCTAATTTGAACAAGTCTTAATCACTTCTTACTCAAGAAGTCAAATTACCTTCATTGCATTTACTACTGTAACAAAATGCTTTGCTTCTGGAATTCCTCATTGTCTGCCAGATTCTGTGATATCTCAGCTGTTAATACAGAAGGTAACTTGATAACAACTTGTTGGTAACAACCAACAGTGTTCAGCCCTTTGGCATGACAGACAGCCACTAACAGTTCAATAGTAATGGTGTCCTGTTCAAAGATTTCAGCTAGCACTCCTGAAGAAAAAAATAAAATAATAATAATAATAATAATAACAACAATAATAAAAAACACCTGTACATTTAGATAAGTATTAGATCTCACTCCCTCTCCATTACAGGCAGGCAGGGATCTCGCCAGAAGCACTCACCTGCATTTCTGCATTCTCGATCCAATATTCCTCATTTTTGGAAATGAAGCTGAAAATGTATTTGTCTTATTGGAGTTACCTACACCAAGATCTGGGTCACAACTCCAAAATCACCTTTTGAACCAGTGACTGCAGAAGGGAGAGGTAAACTATTTGAAAGTGCAAATACATAAAAAATAACAAGAATTCACATGAGCCCACACTTGCTTTCATCCAACATGAAATAGGTACAGAAATAGGTAAAGGGCCTGTCTGAGCTTTCTTATGTGTTCACACCAGCCATTTCCTGGACCCCATTAATGAGAGTAAAACAAAAATATAGTCTCTGAAATATTTCATAGATGGTATGGACATTTGAAGACATGTTTTGGTTCTTAGTAAAGACCCTTAATATTGTAGCTAAATATGTTCCTCATAAACAGACTGCATCTAAAAGTCTGCTCTGGATATCTCATCTCATCACACTTTTAAGAGAAAGTACTCTGCTGTGAGCTATTTTAACAACTTGAAACAATTTTCCAATTCAGAAAGGCTGGCATACTTGGAGAAGTTCATCTGATTTAAAGTGTCTTTAAAGAAGTAACAGCTTTCCACTATGAGCTATGTAAGTCTATTTCATTTGGTATTGCCACAGTAGAGACCTGATATGGGAGGAGATCCCCCCTCACTTCCCCGGCCATGCAACAGAGTGATCCCCATCCTTTTCCCCTGATTCTTTCCATCTGCTGTTGCTAACATCTCCTGCTTTCCAAACTGCCGTGGATGTTCCCCATTTAGCTGTGCCAGTTACGTATAGCTCATCTGTCTAGGAAATCAGGACAGTGTTATTAGCCCCAGTCAATACTTAGGAATTGAAAGAGCACAAGTTTTTTTTTTAAGTCCAAAACATATTACTAATTTTCTACCTTTTGATCAGTTTCCTTCTTCCAGGATCTTCAAGAAGATGCTCATCCCCACTGGTAAAATCATTTATGTTGAACAAGAATAGCTCTTCTGTAAAAAAACTTTTCACTTTGCTCACTGAAACGTAGGCTTCCTTATGAGTTGACTGCCAGTTCTGCCACATGTTGAGAGTTTTAGAATCAAACATTTTTCTGCAGAAGACTTGGTTGCTTTTAAAACTTTATTTAAAAGTGAATTTCTTTATCTTTATTGGTAAGTTTTCCACAGCTTAGTTATAAGAGTAAAGAACTATTGCTAGTGCTCAAAGCATGTTCAGTCAATAGTGCACTGGATGCACTCTGTTAACGTTATCACTGCATCATCAGTTTGAGTAAATAATTACAGTATATATCTATGGTTCAATGCAGTGGAATGACTTACAACATGAAACAAGAAATACGTCTGTCTGTTTCAGCTGCTCTGAAGCTTTCCGTAGGATTCTGGGGAGTATTTCAGTCTATCTAGCTACTTCTACTTTTAGGAAATACAGATCTATTAAAACAAAAACAAATCATTAAAAATAAATAAATCCACAGGATAAGTATCTTTATACTTATATCTTGGAAAATTAGGACAAATTCCAGTGTCACAAGAGAGATACTTTGCTTCAAGACAGAGGATTAGACTTGCAGCAAAACCACTGGACATTCTGGACACTTGTGGACTGAGACCAGCAGATAAAAATGAAGAAAAAAATATATTTTACAGAAAGGACAGCAAGCAGCACTTGGTAATGTTGTGATTTCAATGGCAGTTTATACTCCCAATTGATTAAGCAGTTGGTATAAATCATGCTATGGTAGAGACAACTGTGTAGCAGTAAATAAAAAAGCAGATAAACTGACCTGTTAGGTGTATACCACAGCAAGTTAACCTGTACACTGACCACATTAGAAGCAAGTAAATTCCTTTTTTCTTTTGGCATTTACTTCCCTCTACATCATTATTTAGAGCTAGATATTTTGAACATAGTGTTAAGACCGCACTGTTTGGCAAAGCCAGTGACTTGTCCTGGTGAAATAAGGCTTGCTCACCTTTTTATAATGCAGACTCTGCATATACCATGACTTTGATACTTTATTCTTTTATTGAAATGCTTTATTTTATAAAGAGATAAATAGTTTAAGTAATGTTTACTAGATTATTAATATTTGTTAGATTACTAGATTTAATAGATTACTTGATTACTTTTATTTTCCTTGTTATTTTCTCAGTTTAATCAAACAGATGGAGGTGACTGACTTCAGCAATTTTTCTTTAAAGATATTCAGGAACATATATAAATCTCAGAAATAGGAAAGGAGTGTAAATAGCAAGCAATTTCAGACAAAACAACAGGGAAACAGTGTAGATAAAGAATTCTGCCTGTAGTTACTAAAATTGGTTAAAGGTGATGAGCCCTTTCCAGACTAAGAAATGTTTAATACACTCTTTACAAAGAGCTGTAATCCTGAGTAATTTAATTCTGGTGAGACAGGGCCTAATTACAAGAAATATTGAGATATAGCATGTGCTCTGACAAATGAAGCAATTATTTCACAGCTCTGAAGGTCTGGCTGGAAAGAAAAATCATTGCACCAAAATATCAACACTGAAATTTCAGTTCAGTAATTTAAAGTTTTTAATGTAATCATGTTAAATGCATATTTGTTTTACTGACAAAGGGATTTCCACATAAAACTGCAAAGGGAAACAGTAGTAAGTCGTTAGATGACAATTAGAATGATTTTTTAAGTCATTACTCTTGACACAAAAATTAAAGAAAAAGGTTCACCTGAGAATTTACATGCTTTCTGCAAATCATGTAAAAATTACCATTTCCTGATTAAATAAAATTAGTTGTCAGTTGCCACAGAGTTGTCAGAATATCTCATAGCAACCCAGACATTTTTGTCACATAAGCGAATATTATCACATAAGACTTGGCAAATCATTTTCTCATCTATGAGTCACTGAGAAAATAGCTCAGCACAATGGAACTAAAGCTTAAAGATATGGTTGTAACCCCCTCCTCCCTTATAGAAAGGATCACTTCCTCAAAGTAATCTGAAGAAAGAATATAATTCCAGGTTTGCTTGTTTTTGTAGCTATTGTGGTGTTTTGCATGGCTAAAATGCATTTGTTCTTCAGAAAATATGAACACAAAGCGACAAATTGTTATAAGAAATTATTCATCTTATAAAATTATGAAAGGGAATCTGTTAATGAAGCAATTATTGTTATCACTGAGCAAGGCAAACAGTGGGGTACCAAAGAGCCTTAAAAGTGAAGTTTTCTCATTTTAAACCATTGCAAAGAATAAAAATACATTTTGGCAGGGACGGTATGAGACAACAGGGAACACATTTTGCTGACAACTTTTTTTGTTTCATGAACATTGAAGTTTTTCATCTTCTTTGGTAGTCTTTGAGTGTCTGAAGACCAGAATAGCCTCAGATACCCCAGCTGAAAGCATGGATGAAACCCGGTGTAACACTACCACAACCCATTGTAACGACTGCTAAGACCCATCTATGCTAACATGGATTTATGCCCCTGTGTGGGCTGAAATTCATGCATTCTCATAGTCAGACTAAGATCTAAAATTAATATTTTGCTGAGAGCTGCAGATGTGGAATTTTTTTCTGCTGATATACATGATTTCACTGTTTGAGATAAAACTGCTATTGATAAAGGAGGCTTTGATACAAAACCGGGGTGGGAAGGACCTGAAACTAGGTTGACCTCATTGCCTTACTAGACATGTGTGTTCTGACAAGGTCTGTCATCCTTTGATCGTGTGTGTGTAGTGTAGCAGTGCATGTAATGAGGACTAATGCATAGATACCATAGTATTAACACTATAGAGAACAGTAGCCCCATCACCACCAGCACCATAAAAAAAGGAGGGAGAAGAGCCATCTGTTAAGTTCCTGACCCTCCCACCAAAGAGAACACATCTGGCTATAACTTGAGCCTACATGGCTGAGGAACCAGGCATAGGTATCACTGATGTACAGTGTTATCAAGTTTATAGATTAGGATGTTTTATTGTAGTTATATGTCATAGATGTCCATTAGCAAATTCTTCCAGAATCCTTACGCCTGCATTTTTTGTTCATCTTCATATGTTCAAACGGCAGCCGATGTTGAAACATCATACAGTGCACAGACCTACAACTACATATTGGGAAAGACATTCTGTTTCCTGTGAGACCAGTCTCTCTTCCAAAAATAACAATGATATTATAGGGTACACTCCATCATACCTAGAGAGTATCCAAGGGATACTTTCTTTATCCCACACACATCTTTAACCAAAGTAAAATCACTAAGCTTATACTGTACACGTGGATAAGGAGTAGAATTAAATGCAGGTATAGAAATTCAGCTTTGACATTCAACACTATCTGAACTGTTCATCTTGTAAAATATTAACATGAATGATTGACATACTTAAAAACAAACAAAACAACAACAAACATATCAATGGAATAGGAATGGTATGGAATAGGAGCTATTCTCTCTCTTCGCATTAATAGGAAGTCTCTGTCCTATGTAAGAACAACCACTTTGGTGCAATAAGAAGTCATCTTAATCTACTTACCTGTATTTTAGTCCAGCTATCTAAAGTCTTACATCTGTAAATTCTTACTAGAGTAGACCTTTGAATTATTTAAAACACAGTGCTAAGACACTTCCAAGAGCCAGACTTACATTTTTACAGCTACATGTTTTAAGTTGAAAATATTCTTTTGCTTTTATAAAAACAAAATGTGTTAATATTTAGGAGATAGAGAGTTAGGGGTTAGGGGAAGAGTTATCTACGAAGACTAATATACAATACAAAGATTTTTATTTTTTTTTGAAATCAGCAGGCTGTATTATTGAAATGTTTCCAAATTTATTCTGAAGTCACATCATAATTTGAGTAAAAATATTCAAAAATAACAAAAAAGAATTTACTTAATATTCAAGGTGAATACAGCACAAAAGTCTAGAGTTTCCAGACACGGTAAATAACACTGCCTGTTAAAATACTTACATATTACTTGCATTACAAAGAGTCATAGCTCACACGGATTTAAATTTGAAGCAGATCATTTGTAGCAGCTCTGAGATTTCCACTTAATAGCACAAACAATTTTCATTTGCAATATATATAAAAGATAATATTTAAGCAAATCAAGTCTTTAAAAATATATATGTCATACAGAATGGCATGTGCACAAGACTGGGCCTTTTTGACTTTGCTCATGAAAGCTGCAAAACTGTAGCAGGACATTAAAATTTGGCACAGACAATCAAAAATAAAATAAATAGTACTTCTGTAGAGCAGCAATCAAAACTCCATCAACTGAATTCAAATTTCTGTTCACTTTATTATCCTTTACATAGAGCTAAAGAGATCCTCGGAAGTGTTACAGAAGTCAAACAAAACAAGATACACGTAAGAGGCACGAGTCAAGGAACAAGATCTTGACATAATTCTCCCAGGAAGAAAAAAAAAAAAAAATGTTTTGTGACTCTTAACCATATCTCTAACTTCTGTGTCATTTGCCTCCTGCTGTGTCAAAACAATAACAACCACAAAACCCCACATGCTTACACATCTTTGTAATATGATTTCACTCACACACCATCTTTGAGTGTGTGCAACTCTCCAGTAAGGAACTGCTGTTCAGCACTCATGCCAGAGGACTTGTTCTATGCTCTTCCACCAAGCTATGCACAGGAAAGAGTTTCATACTGTCGAGAAAGCTCAAGAGCAAAAGTTTCCCTTGACTTGCCTTGCCTTGCCTTGCCTTGCCTTGCCTAGCGTTTGTCCACAGGGACTATAAAAAACAGATAGTGACCAGGCAGGAAGGTCACAGAGACTGTCTGCCCCAGCTTTGATCTTAAAATGTGACTTGTTGAAAATGTTGAGTCAAAGAGGGAGAAAAAAAATATATTCTGTGGCCTAATACTTACAAAACAGTCCTCAGAAAGGGTAAAACAGGGTTCTGCTTACTGGAAAAGTGTGGCATAGGGTTCTCTGTTCTCTCTAGTTGAGAATGAAGCAGGTCTTGCCACTAGATATTACGTAAAGGGAGAAACATTTCCTCCACTAACCCTGTTATGACACATTTTCTCATTAATGGTGTGGTCTGCAAAGCAGCACCAGGCATCCCCCAAAATATCTTATCAGATCAAGACCCACAGAAGGTTGGGTCATAACCAGTCTCTGACGAGAAGCCTGATCCCACAGGTGATATACACTGCTCAGCCCTGACAGTGTGCAGGTCTGGAGGCAAACCTAATCACTGACCTGCAGGTCACTTCCAGTCTGTGTTAGACTGCTGGCATGAGAAGAATGTTGTTATTCTATCCTAAAAAACACATGAAAGATGGATTTTGTAAAACTTGGGCAGCCGGGAAGGGTATTCTGAAGGTCCCCAGTTAAGTGTTTTCTTTATTTTTAAATGGCAGTTTTCTGACAGTAAGTATATTAAATTAGAATTTGGTGTTTAAGCACTAAGATTTAGTAATTGCAAGTGTTGACAACAATTAGCATGTTCTTTATGAAAAAGCATTAAAAGCAGTAGTTCCTTTTACTGAATGTTTTGACAGATAAAGGACATTAACATGTTCCCCAAAGTAAATTCTTGCTGTTGGCGCCCATGGAAAGTGCAAGCAGCACTAAACTCACACGTGTATGAAACTCATATTTAAATGTGATGGCTCTTTTTGTGTTTTACTTCTCTGTCAGAATACCAGGAACAACCACAATAGATGAACGAGAAAAAAAAAAAAAAAAAAAAGTAAGAATGATGTTCAGCTACCTCAGCTACAAATCTCAATCACAGAAGTCTACAGATGGAGTGATCTGGTAGGTACCTTGCAACAGTAGCAGTTCAGCAGAATACAGATGCAGGCTGCCAAGAAGCAATGGTGCTCGTGTTCCAACATATCTACCCTAAAAATCAAACATTCCCAGAAGACATGTTTTTGAGATGAGTCCAGTGGAAAAGCAACACCTTTCCTTACTGAGCAATGCCAGTCATATGTGAGGAAAAAATATACAATTAAATAAAATCTAAAAATAAAAATAAAAGAAGCTTCAGCTGCAACAAATCTCAGCAGTCGGTTGTTCAGCTCTACCAGCCAACCATAAAATCACCTGCCTAACTAACATTGAAACTCAGAAAGCACAGGAAGGGTATATAAATATCATATGCAGAGGCCTCTAGGCTCAACTTGGTATATATAACACCACGTATTTACCATAGTGAATGTCATTGCAAACTATTCCCTTTTGTAACCTATCAGTCAGGGTCTAGCTTCCTGACCAGAAGAGTTATGGTCAAATGACCCTTGCTGTACATGTTGACCAGGGGTGTCCCTTTTCCCAGGGTGACTACAAAGTCTTTATGGGCCAGATGTTGGTTATGACAAATTTTTGCTCTTTCTTCCACCTCTAACTACAGATTTTGTCATTACTAGGTATGATTATTATCAGTCAACAATAACATGCATACAGCTCAGTTCACTTGCCTACAGGTCAAAGAGAATTGTGACAATATGTTATCTGGTCCCTGACATAACCGTCCCTAGGATTCAAAACCATAACGCCTGTATAAACTTGACAGCCTGAGGCCAGCTATAGCATTTTCTCACAAATGTACCCTGAAGGCTCAGGGGCAGTAGGAAGGGGAGAGGGAAATCATGTCCATTCTAGTATTTGTTACCTTGGCTATTCAAAACTTGCTTGATAGTCCAGAAGGATAATGCTGGAAATGACAGAGAACCTTGAGATAAAACAGTACCAAAATACATCTGCCTGATTTTAAAATACGAAAAAAAAAAAATGCATCAGGAGATAACTGTTTCACTTTTTTCTGTGTGTTCCTTTCTCTTCAGACAGAAAGAACTCGTCAGCAATCTTTGTTATTTCAAGTAGTTAGCTTTTTTCCTTTTTCTAGCAAGGTATCCTCCGTAAGAATATAATTTGTCTATTCCTACAGACTTACTTTTTTTCTGATAAAAATGCTCTGACATTCCTTTTCTATAGTTGCTTACTAAAAATGTTCCCGATTTCAGTAGTATTTTCACATAATAATGAAATTGCCTACTAGGTCCTACTGTTTTGTCCATGCTGTTATACTGTGTATAAATCAGATGGGTAGGTTCTGTCTGGGCTTTCCTCCAAGAAGTTATCAGCTTTGCTTCTTGCTGGCCAAGCATATCACCTTCAATTTATAATTACTATCCACAAACCCAAGGACACCAGGACTCTTTCTAAGTCAAGTCCCTTTACTGCGTTTCTGCCAATCCCCTGACAAGGATGGGATCTTTGTTCCCAAATACATTGTACTTGGGCAAACACTGCACTACAGTATAGACAGATGATGTGTGCCTGTTTCCACATACAAACAATTTTTAAGAATTTATAAAGACAGGGACAATTTACATTTATATGATTTTTTAAAAGCGAAATAAAGTGTTTAAAATGAGAAAGAAAAAAAAAACACAAGGTTTTATCAGAAAGAAAAAAAAAGAAACAACACATTGACAGCAGCAGCTCACTGTTGAATTTTGACAGACTAAATAAGACAGAGTGATAGAGTTATTTCACTGACAGGGTTTGGTTTCAGCTACAGAGACCCCAGCACACCTGGCTTTTGTAAAAAACACACTAGGAGATAAATGTCAATGTTTGTGTGACATGTTACTTAACAAAAGAATAAGAATCAAAACATGATGGAGTATTTTTATATCAATAACACAAACTTAACAAAAATGTATCCAAGTCCCTGTTTCAGAGAGAATAGCCATTAAAGTCTTTTATCCTTTCAAACAGCTCTTGTACTACACTGTTGATTAATTCCCAGATATGACTGATAGGTGTTTTTCAGAGTCACAGAATGGCTGTGATTGGCAGGGACCTCTGGAGGCATCTGGTCCAAACCCTGCTAAAGCAGGGCCACCCAGAGAAGGTTGCCCAGGACCAGGTCGAGGAAGCTTTTGGAGACTCCACAGCCTCTGTGAATAACCTGTGCCGGTGCTCCACCACTCACACAGCACAGCAGTGCTTCCTGATGTTGAGAGGGAACCTCATGTGTTCCAGCTGGTGCCCATGGTCTCTTGTCCTGGCACTGGGCACCACTGAAAAGAGCCTGGTTCTGTCCTTGTCTGCTCATTCTGCCAGCCTGTTGGAGTACCTCAGCACAACCCTCTGCTGTTATCTGCCACTCCTCCCAGTTTGGCATCATCTTCCAATTTGCTGAAGATAGGCTAAGACAGAAAGGAAGGGAGAAGGTGGTTGTCCCTGGTGTTCTTCCTTCATTCAGTTAAAAAAGTGGGTCTGTGTTGTGGTTTAACCCGGCTGGCAGCTAAACACCACACAGCCGTTCGCTCACCCTCCCCCCTCCCTCTCTGGGGTGGGGGAGAGAAACGGAAAAGTGAAGCCTGTGAGTTGAGATAAAGACAGTTTATTAAGACAGGAAAATAATAATAACAATAATAATAATAATAATAGTATTAATAATAATGTGTAAGAAACAAGTGATGCACAATGCAATTGCTCACCACCCGCTGACCGATGCCCAGCCTATCCCCAAGCAGCCGGCCCCCCACCCCGGCCAGCCACCCCTATATATTGTTTAGCATGACGTCAGATGGTATGGAATACCCCTTTGGCCACTTTGGATCAGCTGTCCTGGGTCTGTCCCCTCCCAGCTCCTGCTGCACACCCCGGCCTGCTCGCTGGCAGGACGGAGAGAGAAGCCGAAAAGTCCTTGGCCTGGTGTAAACACTGCTCTGCAACAATTAAAACATCAGCATGTTATCAGCGCTCTTCTCATCCTAATCCAAAACATAGCACCCTACCAGCTACTAGGAGGAAAATTAACTCTGTCCTAACTGGAACCAGGACAGATATCCACCCCTCATTCCATACCATTTATGTCATGCTCAGGTTACACTCTTTCCAATACCTTGTAATTAATCACCATTTTCATCTATGATATATAGCAATCATGGTAGTGATGACTTACAGTATTATATAATAAACATACTACAATTCAGCTCATGGGCTATTCTCACCCAGTATTAAATCCCCTTGAGGTACATACCGGACCTCCCCATTCTTTTGCATTACCCACCAACTCCATCCAGGTCCTTGAGCAAAAGCAATTCCACGAATGGGTTTGCCTTTTCCTGAGGCAGGAGTAGCCCAGACTGTTTTACCCAGCATGTTTCTTACGCGCACTACAGGAACTTTATCCCCTTCTACAGTGCGTAACAGGTTTGATTGGGCAGGTCCAGCTCGGTTGGCAGATCCCCTAGTATTGACTAACCACGTGGCCTTTGCCAAATGTGTATCTCAATTTTTGAGTGTCCCAGCACCCATTGCTTTCAGTGTAGTCTTTAACAGTCCATTGTATCGTTCAACTTTCCCAGAGACTGGTGCATGATAGGGGATGTGATACACCCACTCAATACCATGTTCTTTGGCCCAAGTGTCTATAAGGTTGTTTCGGAAATGAGTCCCGTTGTCTGACTCAATTCTCTCTGGGGTGCCATGTCGCCATAGGACTTGCTTTCCAAGGCCCAGGATAGTGTTCCGGGAGGTGGCATGAGGCACAGGATATGTTTCCAGCTATCCGGTGGTTGCTTCCACCATTGTAAGTACGTGGCGCTTGCTGTTGCGGGTTTGAGGGAGTGTGATGTAATCAATCTGCCAGGCCTCTCCATATTTATATTTCAGCCATCGTCCTCCATACCAAAGAGGCTTGGACCATTTGGCTTGCTTGATTGCAGCACGTTTCACAATCATGAATAACCTGTGCTAGAGTGTCCATGGTCAGGTCCACCCCTCGATCACGAGCCCATCTGTATGTTGCATCTCTACCTTGATGGCCTGAGGTGTCATGGGCCCATTGGGCTATAAATAATTCACCTTTATGTTGCCAGTCCAGGTCCACCTGAGCCACTTCAATCTTAGCAGCCTGATCCACCTGCTGGTTGTTTTGATGTTCTTCAGTAGCCCGATTCTTGGGCACATGAGCATCTACATGGCGTACCTTTACAACCAGGTTCTCTACCCGGGCAGCAATATCTTGCCGCAATGCAGCAGCCCAGATGGGTTTGCCCCTGTGCTCCCAGTTGTTCTGCTTCCATTGCTGTAACCACCCCCACAGGGCATTTTCTACCATCCATGAATCAGTACAGAGATAGAGAACTGGCCACTTTTCTCGTTCAGCAATATCTAAAGCCAGCTGAATGGCTTTCATTTCTGCAAACTGACTCAATTCACCTTCTCCCTCAGCAGCTTCTGCAACTCGTCATGTAGGACTCCATACAGCAGCTTTCCATCTCCAATGCTTTCCCACAATACAACAGGACCCGTCAGTGAACAAGGCATATTTCTTCTCATTTTCTGGTAGCTTGTTGTACAGTGGGGCTTCTTCAGCACGGGCCACCTCCTCCTCTGATGATATCCCAAAGTATTTGCCTTCTGGCCAGTCCATAATCACTTCCAAGATTCCTGGACGACTGGGGTTTCCTATTCGAGCCCGCTGAGTAATCAGTGCAACCCACTTGCTCCATGTAGCATCAGTTGCATGATGTGTAGAGGGGACCCTTCCTTTGAACATCCAGCCTAGTACCGGCAGTCAGGGTGCCAGGAGGAGCTGCGCTTCAGTACCAACCACTTCCGAAGCAGATCGAACTCCTTCATATGCTGCCAATATCTCCTTTTCAGTTGGAGTATAGCAGGCCTCAGATCCTCTGTATCCCTGACTCCAAAACCCCAGGGGTCGACCTCAAGTTTCCCCAGGTTCTTTCTGCCAGAGGCTCCAGGTGGGACCATTCTCCCCAGCTGCGGTGTAGAGCACATTCTTTACATCTGGTCCTGTTCGGACTGGCCCGAGGGCTACTGCATGAACTATTTCCTGCTTAATTTGTTCAAAGGCTTGTCGTTGCTCAGGGCCCCATTCAAAAGCATTCTTCTTACGGGTTACTTGGTAGAGCGGGTTTACAATCAGACTGTAATTTGGAATATGCATTCTCCAAAACCCCACGACACCTAGGAAAGTTTGTGTTTCTTTTTTGCTAGTTGGTGGAGACATAGCTGTTATCTTGTTGATCACATCCATTGGGATTTGACGGTGTCCATCTTGCCATTTTATTCCTAAAAACTGGATCTCTCGTGCAGGTCCTTTAACTTTATTCTGTTTTATGGCAAAACCGGCCTCCAATACAGTTAACTGCTGGGATCCCCCTGTCACACCATAAATACAGATGGGCTCTGGCCCTTTATAGCTTGATGGCATTAGAGTACATTGTGCACCGGTGTCTACTAAAGCCTTATACTTCTGTGCGTCTGACGTGCCAGGCCATCGAATCCACACAGTCCAATAAACTCGATTGTCCCTTTCCTCCCCCTGGCTGGAGGCAGGGCCCCTCTAGTCCTGGTCAGAATCTTCGTTTCTGTGTTTAAAGGACTGCCTGCTGGAAGCTGGAGCAGCAAACTTTTCAGAGAACCCCTTTTTCCCAATTGTTTTCTTTTGCAACTCACGTACCCATGCCTCTAGGGTCGCAGTAGATTTTCCATCCCATTTTCTCATGTCCTCTCCATTGTCACGTAGGTAAAACCACAGGGTGGTGCAGGGTGTGTGCCCACCATATTGTCTTCCTTGCACAGATGAATGTTTACCCCTAATAGCTGAGACACCGGTTTGTACAGGTGGGGAGGAAAATAAACTCTCTTTAAGTTGGTGGACCTCTTCAGAAAGTTTCTCCAAAGTATTTTCTTTTAGCTGGTGGACACTGGTTCGTTCCGGTGGAGGGGAAGATAAATTCTCTTTAAGTTGGTGGAACTCTTCAGAGAGTTTCTCCACAGCCGAGATGCAGGCCTGTAGGGAAGAGGAGAGACTTTCTTTGTACTGCCGGAGTTGTTTAGCCACTTCATCCACTGTGGGTTCCTCATCCTCTTTCCAGGCCATTATTGCCAATGAGCTGGCATATGATGATGGTGCACTCCATGCAAACTTCCGCCACATGGGTCGTGTACACCGGACTTCATCTGGATCTGTGGATGTTTGTGCGTCGTCTAGGTCCTTATAAATTATTTCCCGTATGGCTAATTCCCTCAGGTACTGAATTCCCTTCTCCATGGTGGTCCACTTGCCTGGTAGACACACAAGTTCTTCCTTGAAGGGATACCTTTCCTTCACAGTTGACAGGAGATGCCTCCAGAGGCTGTGATCATGCTCCATCTCCAATTGCTTTGTCAATACATGCGTCCCTAGCAAGGGATCCCAGCCGCCTGGTTTCCTTGCCCTCTAATTCCACACAATTGGCTCCGGTGTCCCAGCACCGGAGCAGCCAGGTGACAAGCTGCTCACCTATACAGCGACCAAAATCTTTTCACACATCTCGTAGCTCACGCTGGTATAGGGTTCGGGTAGTTACTGTTGATTTTTCGACATCCTCATCCTCATCTTCATCCTCCTGCACATTTGATGGCCCAGCCTCGTCTTCTCTATACCCAGACCTAGCAGAAGACTGCGTTCTAAACGACCTGAGTCTCTACACCATTTTTTCACCTTGTCTACAGGGGCAACTTGCACTGCTACAGCTTGTTTCTCTGACCCAGCCACAGAGTCTGCCACAGGGGTTGGAATATCTTCTGCAGGGGCAACTTGCACTGCTACAGCTCGTTTCTCTGACCCAGCCACAGGAGTGGGAGCGGCTGCAGGAGCTGGAGCTGCTGCAGGGGCTGGAGTGGCTGCGGGAGCTGGAGCTGGAGTGGCTGCAGGAGCTGGAGCGGCTGCAGGAGCTGGAACTGGAACAGCTGCAGGATCTGAAACTGGGACGGCTGCAGGAGCTGGAGCGGCTGCAGGAGCTGGAGCAGCTGTGGGAACTGGAGCGGCTGCAGGGTCTGTCGCTAGGTTGCTAGTAGCATCAATTGCAGCTGGATAGGCACAAGCCAGACCCCAGCACGCTACAGTGATTTGTGTCACTTTGGAACTGCCAGAGTCATGACGCCTTTTTTTCAAGCATTCTGCCAGCTTTTTAGGATTTTGCAGTTGTTCAGGGGTGAATGTCCAAAACACTGGAGGTGACCACTGCTCTAGAAACCTGCCCATATCCTCCCACACTCCCTGCCACTCGCAACTATCCCGCCTCAAGACAGATCTCCGGATGAGATTCCTAAGTAGTTGTTTAACCCTCCACAAAACCTGAAGCGCATTCAGGAGACATAACAACAAGAACATGCTGGTCTGAGTATCCCAAGGATATTCAACATCTCGGAGAACCACCGTAACTAGCTCGGGGGATAAGAGGGTGGTGAAGGAGAAAGGGAGAGTGAACAGGTAGGGAAACATGCCTTCCCCTGTCCCCTTCACAGATTGGCTCCCTGATGAAAAAAGGCAATAGGTGTAATTGCTAATAGTTTCCGAGACATGGTTTCCAAAGTATAGAGTCGACGACAGTGCTGAGTACAAATACCAGGTTAGAGTCATGACCAGAAATCTCATCATTTCATAAGCCATTGTTACACTGCACAGTACCATAACAATCTTAAACCAAGGCCCGGAAAGGATAAACAGTGCAACAGGGAGCACATACAGAAAGTAATGTGCTATAAAACTCAATTTGGAAAACAGACACAACAGACTGGAGATTAAGGCAATCAACATTGTGACTAGCAACTATTAAGCAGGTCCAACACTTATACCAATTTTAGTTTAACACACTCTGGTCAAATCTGTCGATATCTCAACCCTTCGAGCCCCACGTTGGGCGCCAAAAGGACTGTTGTGGTTTAACCCGGCTGGCAGCTAAACACCACACAGCTGTTCGCTCACCCTCCCCCATCCCTCTCTGGGGTGGGGGAGAGAAACAGAAAAGTGAAGCCTGTTAGTTGAGATAAAGACAGTTTATTAAGACAGGAAAATAATAACAATAATAATAATAATAATAATAATAGTATTAATAATAATAATGTGTATGAAACAAGTGATGCACAATGCAATTGCTCACCACCCGCTGGAATACCCCTTTGGCCAGTTTGGGTCAGCTGTCCTGGGTCTGTCCCCTCCCAGCTCCTGCTGCACCCCCAGCCTGCTCGCTGGCAGGACAGAGCGAGAAGCTGAAAGGTCCTTGGCCTGGTGTAAACACTGCTCTGCAACAATTAAAACATCAGCATGTTATCAGTGCTCTTCTCATCCTAATCCAAAACATAGCACCCTACCAGCTACTAGGAGGAAAATTAACTCTGTCCTAACTGGAACCAGGACAGTCTGAAAGAGGAAGACTAGACATTATGGTAAATAGAAACATCATCTGCATGGTCTGGTCAGGCAAGCTTCACTGGTCTTTTTGCAATTTAAACAGTGCTATTCCCCATCCCATTAGACGCTACTGCCCTTGGAGGGTGGATCTCAGGAGCCTGTGAAAGGAGGCAGGGAGGGTTTTTTTTTCTTCGACTGGATGGTCTTTGTCTGCTTTGTGCCTTGGCTTTCATATCAGCTTTTTTCCCTGCCCACTCTCCCAAAATTAAATCCTTTAAGTCCTATCAAACATCCAGCATAGAAAGGAGATGAGACAACTGGCAAGAAATTCCAAACTACCCCAGTAATTTGTCAAACTATTTGTTTCATAAGCATTTCTGAAGTATTGTCTGATAACAGCCAAGAGCTGAGCTTGCAGTATTATAAGCTGTTACAGGCAATGTCTCAGTAAAGGTGCACACTAATATCTAATAGAAAAACAGCACTGTTCAATGTGACAGTCTCCTGCATTTAGCCTTGCAACATTGGGCACAAAGGTGATTTTGACTACAAGATATAAAGGGGAGCCTACAAAATGTTTTCTCTTAAAATTTGTCCCCTTCAGGTAACACAGAAAGATTATGGTGTAGCCTGAAGTGAAACACAATGACCTAGGAGTAGAATAAATGCAAATTGGTTTGACAATTCTGTGGCATATATATATTTGCAAGTCAGTTGAGTGTAACGTGCACTTGTCTGAGGACTAATGTTTATGCAGAAGTAGTACTTCGCACAATATTCATCAAGCTGTGACTCTGAATCCGTTTGTATGTTGCCAGTGCTGTTGTTGTGTTCCTGCTCTGTATTACAGCTCTGGAGCCACAAACCAACTTGCTGTTAGCTGATAATCATTGGTACCCCGTTAAGTGAACGTTTGAGAAACACCTCTGAAGAGTCATCAAATTAAACCACATAAGAAACCAAGCTCCAAATATATGGTAGAATAAAAACACGCCTTAATGTACTGAACAAACAATATGACACTGAAGTGAGCATTGAAGAAATATAATATTTAAATATATATATTAAACAAATTAAAATCAAATTAAAAGTCACTCATGCTGTCCTGTCACTCAGACTTGCAAAGCAATCACATGCTGCTGTATACTACTCATAATTAATCACTCCCAAATCATCCCTCAATTACAGAAAATAAACAAGAAGGGACTCCAAAACACAGGCTACAGTTTGCCAACACTGAGGGGAGGATCTGAGGACAGGATTTCAAAATTGAAATGGAAAATATTTTCCTTTTGGTACCATGGCAGCTGAACACAGAACAGTAATTGCTTTTTGCTCTTCTCATGTCTCAGATTCACCACACCTAGGCTGATTTGCTTTAGAGGATTGGACATTTTGCTATTTCTTGGTGCATGACAAATAAAACAGAAGGGGGGAGGGAAGGGGCGAGGGTGAATGATGTACCTTCAGACAGCTCTAAGAAATCTTAGCAAATAAGGCTGGCTACCCAGGCACTGAATGAAAGTAGTTTTCTTGGGCTGAAAAAGGTGGAGGATAGGGTTTCACCAGGACTTGCAACTTAATAGAGTAAAGAACAAGCAAGGTATAGAAATATCATGAACAGGCAGACTGTTATATTTGAAAAAAATTATAAAGCCATATTTCTGAAGCATCTGAGTGTAGAATACTATTTTACAGCCTGTCAGGGGACAGAGAAGGCTGACAGACTACAGTTATATCCAGTTGTAAATCGATACACCAAAAAGTTTGCAAGCTGCACTTTTAGGAGGGATAGAATGTCTGTGACTTTTTGGTTATAAGTTTTACAATACTATTCCCATGTTTTAAGCTCTGTTTCTCCACTTTTCTTGTTGATTCAAATCTTTGTTTGGCACAAGTGGATAAAATTTAATCTGGAAGGAAGGAAGGAAGGGAGGGAGGGAGGGAGGGAGGGAGGGAGGGAGGGAGGGAGGGAGGGAGGGAGGAAGGAAGGAAGGAAGGAAGGAAGGAAGGAAGGAAGGAAGGAAGGAAGGAAGGAAGGAAGGAAGGAAGGAAGGAAGGAAGGAAGGAAGGAAGGAAGGAAGGAAGGAAGGAAGGAAGGAAGGAAGGAAGGAAGGAAGGAAGGAAGGAAGGAAGGAAGGAAGGAAGGAAGGAAGGAAGGAAGGAAGGAAGGAAGGAAAGGAGGGAGGGAGGGAGGGAGGGAGGGAGGGAGGGAGGGAGGGAGGGAGGGAAGGAAATGTGACCAAATGAATTAAAATGTGATTAAGGAAAAATCTGATTTGAATGTGGAAGGATAGTTCCCATACATAAGTATATTGCAATTTCATAAACATTTCATAAAATTCTGCAGAAATGCATGAGTTTTCTGCAGGAGAAATACATGAATTATAATAAAATAGTAAACTCCATGTTTCATGTATTTTCACAAAATATTGTACTGCTTAGTGCCTATATATACCATTTACAACATCCATGAAATTAAATTATTTTTAGTTATATGCATCACAGTTCTTACTCTTAAAATAGCAACACAGTACTAGCCAGACCGCACCAGCAGAATGTAATTTTTGCTCATAGTGTTTTATCAGCTAGTCTCATTAATCAGAAAATATTTGTACACATCCCATTGCAGTCAGATGATCCTAGATATTGAACAAAATAGCATGAAATTGTTAAATAAGACAATCCCTGGTCACACCATAAGGCAAAAACATATTTCAAAGCCCAAGTATAGTCATGTGTTATAAACAAGAGCTCCTAGAATCAAAAGAATTTTCAGCCATGCTGAAATTCACTTATTCAGTGCTTGTGAAAACTAGTTTCTCTTTATCTGCTTAATATGTATATAAATTTATAATTTCCAAATTTCACAAGCCTCACAAGCCTCTTCATACCTCCTCATCCTTTAAGTGATGCACCTGCCAAGTTTGAAACACTGCACTGAAATGGTTCATTCAACTAATGCAATGGAAGGTCTGTTGCAGAGGAAAATGACTGTGTGCCCGCAAGTCTCATTCCATAGAAAACCCACAAGTACCCATCGCTTTGGGGCCATGGAATATCAATGTAATAGCAGAGTTCACCTTCAATTAATCATCCAGATTAACTACCTGAATAAACACCCCCTTGCTATCAAAATGCAGATACTGAAGCTGAGCTCTGCATACATCCCCAGAAAAGCGTCACTTGCCATCCTAATGTTTTGCAGCCAGTACTGGTCAGTTCTTTCTCATTAGTCAGCATGGGTTGCATAAGACCAGAAGTGTCTTTACACAGTATAAGGGAAATGTCACATTCAAGGAAATGTCAGTCAATGTTGTCCTCTTTCTCCTCCCATTCATGCTGTTACTAGTCAGGCAGCTGCTTGTGCTACTCCCCAGATTTCTGCAAAGGCTAGACAGCAGTGCACCTGATGAGCTGCAAGGCTGGAGTAAGACAACAACACCCTTACAAGCTTCTCTGCTTCTGAAACCCATAACAGTGTTCTATCATCATCCTATCTAGCAACATAAACTGAAATTCTGGTATCATACCTACAGAAAGTGGATCACAGGACATGAGAGGAAGAATTTGCAAATTTCACATAGATCCCAGAACATCTCCATGTTTCAGGATGACTGCCCCAAGAAAGCCCCTGTTGCCTTAAGGGCAAAGGACTTGTAAGGGACATAAGCAACAGTGAGACAAACTTGCTGGTATATATACACATTCTGCTGCTAGAAAGCAGCGTAGAGTGTAGTTAGATACATCTGGGTATGTAGACAGGCCTCTCAAATGTCATTTTGTCTGCAATAGTATGCAACAGACCACTGCAAAATACGATATGTAAACAAAAGTTCAGTTATATACTGGGAAAAAAAATAAAAAGACATATATATATATATATATATATATTATCTTGACACTAACACATTATTACCTGGGATTTCTCCCTAACTAACTAGAAGGGTCATATTTTGATTTAAGAAATAACAAGAGCAGTTTAGTTTAGTTGAGCAACAAGACATTTCCCATAATGCATGGGAAATCTTAGCAGACCTACTGCTGTTTTTCATGTCTGATACACTCGACAAAAGCAGCATACTCACACTAATAATAACACAGTCTTGTCAAGTTTGTCACTGCAAACACTGTAAAATCCCATCCTGTAATCCTCCATGTACTTTGTACTTTGTTTGCTTGATATGCACCATACCACACTTTGATTAGCCTACCACGTGGAATTTCAGACAATTTTTAATTCAGTTATTCAATCGTCTTATCATTCATGTACCAAAATTAAAATATACCACTGAAAGGAAACCTGAGTGACATAGCTGGCAAGGATGCTTCTGTATTCATCCATGGCCAGAACCTTTACAAAAATATTTTTTTTAAAAGAGCCATTTAGAAAGATTTTGACTATCTTCTTCCTTAGGTGCTAATGTTTTTTGGCAATGCCCTTCTTGCACATCTTTTTCCTCCATTCCTTAATGAGGTTCTTCTGGTACCAATAACACACTCAGCAACAGTTTCCTTCTTCTTAGCATAAGAATACTGTATTATGAATTGTTTACTTGACAGCTAGCACTCAGGGACTGTAAATGGCTAGGTGTCACAAGTTTGAAAGAAATAGACTGCAAACTCTTTGGAGTGGGAGAACAGTTCTTATCTGCCTTGTTAAACAAAAAGATGGAAAAAAAAATCTCTTCTTCCTTCTGTGATAAAGAAATCTGAGACAGAAAAAGATTAAAGCTTGGATTTCAAACAAGCTAAGTAAAACACAGTGGATGATGAGCTTAGGCTTCTGCCAGGATTTCAGCCAACGAGACCTGCACAGCTTAGTTGGAGTGCAAGGCAGGAAATCCTACAGGTGACACCTTTCCCAGCTTTAATCACTGTAGATCACATCTGCATCAAGAACAGAGCAACATCATTTGAGAGGAAGGTTAATTTACCTCTACCATGCTACCACGCTAAAGCCTTTACACCAGTTTTGGAAACCAAGCTGTTTTCTGTGTTGTATCACACTGTGTCATGAGCAATTGGAACTTCTCAGCTTGCAACTGATTTCAGAGGCAGCTGCATCACACTCTACTGTGTAATATAAAGCATTTAGTAAATATTACCTGTGTTTAGTGGCATTTAGAAGTCAAAAACCTTTTTCCATCTCAGTAGGAATTGTCCAAAATTTTCCAGAGAGAAAAATGGTCCCTTGGAGTGAAACTATTCCTCAGAATGAGGAACTTTTCATCACACATTCAAAATCTGCCTGATTTGTGTGGAAAAAGTAAAAGGGAACCTTTTTGTCTTTTTTAGTATTTTTTTTCTTTTTTTTTTTTCTGATGGAGTGATGGTACCCATTTTATTTTTTTTTTATTGTTTTTAAGAACTTAAAACATTGACCATTTTTAATATAAGAAGACTTTCATAAATTACTTCTTTCTCATCTTTTCTCCTGGAAGGATTATGTGAGCAATGATGTATAACCTGCTAACGCTCTACTGTTTGTAATCTGTACATGCCTCATCTTTTGACAATTAAAAAATGCTGCATTTAGTATATTTTGGTTGTTATCACTTTGAGAAACAACAGTCTCCTGGGTACCAGCTAAAATGGTGGACATTTGTGTTAAGGTGACTATTAAGCAATTTTTTAGTAAAAGAAAAAGTGTTTAGCATCACTGTTAGGAATTACAATTAGTTTTCTTTTTTTTTCTTTCAATTTTTTTCTCTCCACTTGGTCATTTCTGTTAATTGTGAGGATTTTTTTTTGTTTATTTGTGATTTTTTTTTGGTTTGTTTGTTTTGTTTGTTTTTCCACCCTGGTCTCTGTGCTGCATCTTTCTGTACTTGTTTTGTGTTTGTTTTACAGTCAGGACAAATGATTTTATCCCAAACATAGAGCTAAGCACTCTCAGAATAACTGAATCATTTAGTAGTGCTTGGCTTCATGTGTCTGTCAGCTGCAAATGACATTTAGCACAGGCCTTATCTCAGTTGTGGTAATTACTATACTGACATGAGCTCTCATACACAGCACAGATTGTTTTCAGCAGATGTAACCAAGCAACTCTGCATTCCCTGGAATAGTTTATCTAGCTGTCGGAGTATGACAATATTCAGATACATACACATAACTTTATATACATAGGAATACACATACAAAACAGGCCAGTGTCAGTTTTTAGACAGTATCTTCTCTTCCTTATTTCTAAGGATATTCAGTTACCCCATGCAAGGATAGTTATAGCATCTCTCAGTTGTATGCTGCTTCCACATTACATGCTGGCTGTGCATCTCATTATACATGAAGGTTATTGTTACTGTAATGTATCTCAGTGGTACACCAAATGTTACTTTAATGATGTAATTAATATGCTTGAACTTACCATCTGATGTTCTTAGGTACCACTTGTGTTAACATGTGATACTAACAATTTCAAAGATATTTGGAAAAAACAGCTTCTTGTTAAGTGAGTTAGCAGAGAGAAAAAATAAAATAAATAAATAAATAAAAGGATTAATAACATAAGTCACATTCCCTAACAACACATTAAAAACCTTTGTGTCAGATGTGGTCAGCTGACATGACAACTCAAAGTGATATTGTCTTTGAAGTTTGTATTATTAGCATTATTTACATATAGCTGAATTTTTCCTTATTATTATTATGAACTTAAAAGAAAAAAAAAATCAGAAAAGTCCTTAGACAAAATTTTAGCAGAAAGAGATCAATACTTCTAGATTCTGAACTCTGCAGTCAGATGAGCACTTTTTTAGATGGACTGCTTTTAGTAGTAAAAAGAAGTTAACACTAGATTGCTTGATGAATTATGTGTATAAGTAAGCATTTATATTTTATTTTATCTTACCCAAAGACCACTTCTTTCCTGCAGATAAGGTAGTATATATCGATGGAGAGATAGAAATAGATGAGGAAACAGAATAGTTCAATTGCAAGGGACTGAGTACATGATTTCCAAATTTCCTTTAGGTCATGTTAGACACATCCCAAGAATACCTGTGTATTTTCTATGCAGAAGTCACAAATTTGTCAAGGAAATAAAGACAGGAATATTAGTACTGACCTTTGAAGTATATATACCTTTAAAAATTCTAGAAGTCAATCAAGCTAGAAAAAACACAAATGAAGCTTTAAAATAAATAAATAAATAATCCAAAGGATAGGAGAAACTTTATACTGCAATGTGCATTTGATAGATCTAGACAGTCACTATTACACTGCTAAATGTTTGAGTTGACCATGTTTAAAAAATAAAGCTCTTAGCTAAACAATATTTTAATTGTAAAGTATAAGAACTGTAATTCCCAAACACAAGATTCCTGAATACCATCACAATTTGTTATCCACGGATAAAAACATTTACAGAGGAATCAGTTCTTGCATTAAAATCTATACCAAGTTAAATGCATTTACCAATTAACAATAAGACATGTACAATACAAACAGTATAATATACACTTTCTGGTTTTCAAATACATTGTTTTGATAAGTTTCAGTAGCTTCTAAATTTTCTATCACCAGAGTCCATTTCTTGTGACCATACCCGGTATATATGAAAAGTAACCATACCATACCAAAAGACACCTAGACTTTTCAAGTACACTGTTCTTAGAAATACAAAATATGTTCAGGACAGAAAGTATTTTTTAATCTCTGCCACAACTGACATATTATCTTGAAAACACTGTCATCTTAAAATAAACAGACACATACACACTTGAATGAATAACACCACAGGAGGGAGGCAGAAATGGCCTTTTGAACTCTTTCCTGTGGTGAATGTTTTGCCTGTGGACTGGTGCCAATTGATACATTCTCATGGTGTGAATAACTTGAGACCAAGCTCTTGGAACAAGGGACTTTTTAGGTGAAGCATCCATAATGCTGAAGAAACAGATTTCAAATATTAAATTTCAATAGTAAACCTCACCAAGTGACATTTTGGTACCCTTGCTTTCCTCCATCCTCACCACACACATCTTCATTAAAAATAAAAATATATATATATAAAAATCATTAAAAGGGACTAAATGATGTGAGAGGCCCAACACCTGGAACTCCAGCTAAAATCAATCTGACTAGCAAGGGTTTGCAGCTGCTTATACTACTTGCTGTGTAGACAAAGACAAAGACTAGTAGTGGGATGAGACATTTCCTTTCTGTAGTTCATCCAGCAAGCCTCCCCCCCAGCAATACTACAGTTAACAACTGATACTAACAGACCAACCATGCTGATGGTGTGAAGGACCGCAGTTCAACCTGCAAATACACAATAATCAAGATTTTTAAAGACTTATTTATGTAACTTCTAAACACAAGAATGTTTCTGTAATCTTGGTCTGAAGTAGCCATGCAAAAGCATCAGCCATATGATTTCCTACAGTTACATAATTCCCTTAAATGGAAAAACGTATTTAGCAGGTATCTCTCAGGTCAAGAAACATCAGCATTTATCCTAGTCACAAAGAAACAGAGCCTGTATGTTAAAGCAGAAGGCCTACTCAGAGGGGAAAGAAGTCTTTTCTTATGAGAAAAAAAAAAAATCCTTTTCTAATTTATAGTACTTAGATATGCAGTTGCTGGAGTCCTATTCAAATAAATCAATCCAATTAACAAATAACAGTGAGTAGAGTACACATGGACAGTAAAATTATAAACTCTTTTCAACTTGCTAAAAATACTCCGCACTTCAGAAACTTGTAACTAACGCATTGAGTGTCCAATGTCATAGAATTATACAACAATTTAGGTTGGAAAAGACTTCCAAGATCATCAAATGCAACCATTAACCTAACACTACCAGGTCTATAAAAAGAACTTTGTTTCTTCCCAGCCCGTATTTTTATTGTTTATACAAGTGTTTAACTGCAGTAGATAAATGCAGTAAAAACATTCTAAATCTTTTTCCAATAGGACTTAAGAAGTAACAAGAATACTGTTATGATGATAGGATTTAAGATGCTAAATTTCCAATATTTTCATTCCTTTTAGAAATGGCTCAAAGGCAATTGTGTTACAGTGATTATGCACTGGAGAAAACAGAAATTTACTGCCAGAATATGCCACATTTCTAGTAGCTAGTATATTAGCTACCATTCTTTCTTTCAGGGTACAGTATTTTTGATACAGAATGAGAGAACTGAAAAACAAAGCTCTAGTATACACAATTATATCTTAATGTAGCTGTTTATTCAAGAGGCTTTGTGAACAAATTAATAATCTGCAATTCACGGCAATGAAATTCTAAAACAGGCCGGGGGAGGGGAGGGCGGGGGGGAGGATGGAGGGTGGAAGACACTTAATTAGCATCTAGGTTTTAACTGGTTATTTGCTTATTTTCCTCTTTGAAGTCCTTTACTTTCCTACTACAGTCACTCCTTATAGTAGGCAAGGGGTGATGATGGCTTAATCTCCCTTTCAAAGAGACACAGCATCTGAAGCAGCCTTGTTAAAAAATACAGTTTTTTTCCTTGCTTCCTCCTTTGCCTCAGGAGGGAAATAGTCTGCTTTTGTTAATGTAAATGTGGGCTAGTAGTTGATTATTCCTCTTTATTGCTCTTCCTTATGTGCCAGCTCAGCAGTACTGTGAGCTGTGCAAGTGGGCAAGGAGGAGAGAGCTATTTTATTCAGAACATTTTATTCTGTATTACAATGCAGAAAACTAGCATTAAGTGGTAAATTCATTTGGGAACCAATCTTCCCTCTCCCAGGTGAAAATCAATGACTGTTTTGCTACTGGCTTCACTAAGAACTTCACTAAGATTGGATATTTCATGCTTTGGGAAAGTTTGAATATATTCTCTTAATAAAATACAAATCCCTGAGATCATAATACTCTCAAAGATATGCAAAGTGCTACTGAGATTCTCAGTGTGCTCCAAAACCAGATTCATTTTTTAATTTATTTATGCATGTGCTATGAGAAAAACAGTTTCATGGAAATATTCTTTGTCTCTACTTCCTGCTCCTCTGTTTGTCTTTCTTACCAAGGGCTCCATTGCCTTTCAAAATTATAATATCCATTTTGTTGTAAAAATATTATAAGAATTCAGAAGACTAATATTTTGGAGAACCAGAATGTTTTAAAATATGGGTCAAAGATGATTTTACAGATGGACAATTTTTATGGAAAGCAAAAAATAATTTTCTTTTTTAGAAAAGATTTTTTAGAGAACCACTGAATTTCTTTAAAATTTACAGCTTTTAAATACATGTTTATTTAACACCAAGGCTATTGAAAATAACAGAACAAGTAAGACAATGTAATTTAAACTAGAGCAAACTTAACACTGACTTACTAACTCTAGTGCTATACTTTTGTATTTGTGCAGGAGGAGCTGGGGAAAAGGGAAGCAGAGGACAGATGAACAGCACAGTAAGCATACACAGCTCTCTTCTGAATGGCTTTTCTTTAGACTCTGTTGTGATACCAAGATTCATTTTGCTTTACCTCTTTTAATGGATGGAGTCAGAAATTAAAAAGTAGTCTGCACGACTATCTATTGGTGGGGGCTATTAAAGGAATTGCCTTGTCCATTGAATACCATTTAGCTTGGAATCAGTGCTAGTACTATTAATTTCTACCTTTTTAATGCACACTTTAGGTAGCACATGACCCATACTGTGTAACAGCAGTTACACCCCAGGGACTAGAGATTAACAGCATGTGCTACGAGTGGTTTATTTTACAATTGCTGTGAAATAAAAGCTGATGGAAATGAGCCACTGGTGAATTACTTTGCTAGCAAAGTCAACAATATTTTTATCACCATGGAACAAGCTCACTTCTTCTGTCTTGATTTTTTTTTTTTTTTTAAGATTGGTTTCATAGAAGAACACAATAATTAGAGGAAAGTTGGGGGAGGGTCAAAACAGAAAATCAAGATGTTACATTCAATCTTACCATTTTCATTGTTTGTTGCAGTTTATCTGAATAAATTTTACCAGCTAAATCTCTGCATCGCACTTAATTAAAACACAATTTGGGTATAAAAAGCAACATTCAAATGAAATGAAAATTATTTTCCTGATAAACTCCAGTCAGTCAGCTTTTCCTTCTCATTAAGGGAACATTAATGGAGCTGCTATGCCTGTATATTTTTGGAGTGCTAGGGAAGGAGAAAATTAATCTCACAGCAGGGTATCTTGGAGGTTTCATTTTGTTATTTTTTATCCCATACTGAAAGAAAAAAAAAGAGTGCACTGAACAAATTCTACTTCTCTCCATAGCCTTTCTACTGAGCAGTAAATTTCTTTCAATTTTAAATAAAAGATTAATGTAAAACAGTCTACTTTGTCAACATGCGCATAAAGTGTGTATGTCATTACCACCGAGGTGACTGGGGACAAACTTTACCGTACTGCATTATTTTCAGGTAGCACAAGGAGGTTTTCACCCCCACAACACATTTCTGCACCCCACAGAAATTTACATCTTGGACAGGATAAATCTCATCAGCTCTTATTTCCGTAATGATAAAGCATACAGAGGACCCCCTATATAACTGCATCTTCTTAAAAGGAGTATCTGAGAGAGCAGTGGAGAAGAATAATGTCAAAGAGAGGCACCAAAAGAAAGGGCAAGTATACCAATTAATCATATATACATTTTCTCTACAATTAATGATTTTTACCAATTATTGAGATTTTTTCCCTTTTTACTCTCCTGTCTACATTTAACTACACAAATCATTATTCATATTTGGTCTTATTCCAAATTTCACAGCAAATCTGATTTTATTTTATTTTTATTATTTATTGCCTGGCTGTTCATCTGTAACATACAACAGTTGCAGCTGAAACTCAGAGAGAAAATTGACTGACCCTTTATCACCTCAGCAGCCATTCATATCTTACTCAAGGCACAGATAATGGCACAGTCATGAGAGAAAGATGACTGAATGGATATTATAAGAAACCTTTGACAATTCATATTAATAATAGAACTTTTTCAAAATTGTTGCAGTGGTGAGAATATGTAACTCCACATTTGTATTTGCATTTGGAAATCACATTTTATCTGTAAATTTGTATGTGATGAGTATATTCAATCTTTGACTGCTTCATCACAGAGGACCTGCCATTTAAAGTTTCCATCCAGAATTTCACTGATAGCTGTAAGTGTTGTAATGGAGATGATGTACAAAGAGGCCCTGAAAAAAAGGAACCACAAAAAGGAACCAAATCTGGATGAATACTTCCAGACAGCATTTTCCAGTTAAGTATCCAGTTTATTTATCCTTCAGTAAAGCCATTTTAAGAAATGCAGCTCCAGATTTTCTACCTCCATTCTTCATCACATGGAATAAATTTCTCAGTATCATCACTCAAAACAAGCTATCTTCTCTTGCTCCAAAAGAGGGGTTTTCCCCTGTCACTCACTCTACAAGATCTATACTTTTTATATATAATACCACCCTGTAGAATTCAACTGTGTATTCATAAGACTGCTGAGTTTTCTTATACAGCCATTTCATTATAAATCTTCACACAAAGTACTTAGCTACACCCTGAATGAAAATCACACTAAAGTTTAATCCAGCAGTCATCTGAATTCACTGCACCCTTGAGAAGAGCTTAGCAGAGTCTGTCATCAAGAATGGCTTCCTTTGTTAATAAAGCTTATGGTTTATAAGGAATTTGGAAAATGTACACCTGAAAGGTGAATACATTCTTGCCTATTTCCTATTCATTTTACACAGATGATCATGCTGGCTTTGGGTAAGACCCATTTGTCATTCCCTGGTGAACAAGCATTTCATTATGTTTGGGTTTTGTGCTTTCATTGTCTATTGCTTGAGTATGTCTTTACACCTGAGCTCAAGGAATACTATCTCAAGGTGCTTACAGAAATCTCATACTGGAGATAGTGTAGGCTTCCTCCTACTACTCCTTCCCCGCCCCCACAACCCAACCCCAGATTTACACAGAGGGATCTGAAATGTTATGATGGGAGCTGGGAGCTTGACATATGAGATAGGTGGTACAAAAAGAAGTCAGATTTCAGCACCAATGACTCCAATCTGCAGTAACAAGTACAGGTGTATGTGATAAACAAAGAGAAATATAGATCAAGGTCTGAATGATGAAACAAAAGTGATGGTTTAGCACACATTTGCCTGAGCACTACAGTCCTTGCTATAATGCAGGCACACAAAAGCTTAAACCACAAACCACTGATAAACCAAAGAATATCAGGTGCTTAAAAATAAGGGGTTGAGGGCAGTAAGATAATAAGCAAAGTACACAATGAGAAAAGTGTAATATTTGGGTGCACCACTGAGCCTTGTTGAAACACTCAACACTGTCATTTTGCTGTTGCCTGTTTCTCATTATGTTCTGCTTTGTAGGCATGTGAACGTTATTACTCACCTTCAGAAATGTTGTGGGGACATGGATAAGCACAATAACACTCAGGGACACGTTGATTATATTCTCTTAAGTCATTGACAAGGTAGGGCTAAGTTTACTTACATGACTTTTTAGATAATTAGATATGTATTTCCTCTAAAGCCTGTTGACAACTTTTCTAAGTGGCTGAGTAAAACAACTATCTGTCTGGAGAACTTCTGAAAATTCAGACAAACTGCATTTCATAGCATTAAAACAATATAAAATAATAATAATAAAATTTTGGAATGTATAATAATGGTGATGGCTGAAATGTCTCCAACTATCTTTCAAAACACTAAGGGTGGGCTGGATACACAATATAGTATTCTTTCAGAAAAGGGGTAAAAATAAGCACATATATTTTCATACGCCCCTTTTAGTTAAGAAGACATGTGAAACTGGCAGGACTTGCTATTTTGAAGAATACTTTAGGAATCCAAACATGATGGTGTAGTAGGTTTACGTGGCAAGGTTTTGGTAGCAGAGGGCTGCAGGGGTGGCTTCTGTAAGAAGAATACAGAAGCTGCCCCTTGTTAGATAAGGGCCAGTTTCAGCAGGCTCCAAAGGGACCCACTGCTGCCCAGAACTCCAGAACTGGGCCAATAAGTGAGGTTGCTTATAGCCTCTGTGAGAGCAGATTTAAGAAAGGGAAAGAAAAAAAAAATGCTACAAAACCACTGGGAGGGCAAGGAGTGAGAACCAACCCTGCAGCCCCAAGGTCAGTGCAGCAGGAGGGCAGGAGGTGCTCCAGGCAGGCAGCAGCAGTTTCCCTGCGGCCTGTGGAGAGGCCCCTGGTGGAGCAGGCTGTCCCCCTGCAGCCCATGGGTCCCACACGGAGCAGATCTCCACGCTGCAGCCCCCCCGTGGAGGAGCCCTCAGTGGAGCAGGTGGATGTGGCCTGGAGGAGGCTGCGGCCCATGGAGAGCCCCCGCAGGAGCAGGCCCCGGGCCGGAGCTGCAGCCCGTGGAGAGGAGCCCACGCAGGAGCAGGGGGTCTGGGGGGAGCTGCCGCCCACCCGTGGGGGACCCGTGCTGGAGCAGTTTGCTCCTGGGGTATGGATGGACCCCGTGGTACGGAGCCATGTGGGAGCAGTTCTTGAAGAGCTGCTGCCTGTGGGCAGCCCCCCCAGGCTCAGTTCGGGAAGGAGGCATCCCGTGGGAGGGACCCCACGTGGAGCAGGGGCAGGGAGTGACCGTGAAGGAGCAGCAGAGACGAAGTGCTATAGACTAACAGCAGCCCCCATTCCCCCGTTCCCCTGAGCTGCTCAGGGTGAGGAGGTAGAAAAGGGTGAATGGGGGGAAGGTGTCTTTAGTTTGTTTTATTTCTTTCTCATTTCTCTACCTTGTTAATAATAGGCAATAAATTTCTTTAATCTCCCTACACTGAGTCTGTTTTGCCCATGACAATTGTTGAGTGATCTCTGTGTCCTTCTCTCAACTCTTGGACCCTTTTCTTCATATTTTCTCTATGGTTTCCCTTTGAGGAGGGGAAGTGAGAGACCAGTTGTGGTGGAGTTTGGCTGCCCACCTGAGTAAAACCACCACAGATGGTTTCTACCATATTCAAGAAAAGTATTCTCAATGCAACAAAGCTGAAGTAGAAACTGTGTAGGTATCAAAATACATAGAAATGAAGAAAGAGAATTAAATTGATCCATCCTTCTAAAACTGGATCTTAAAAAGAAAACACAAGAAGAAAATCAACTAGGGCATAGAAAATAACAAGTTTCATTTTTTTTATTCATTGATAACTAACATTGATGCTCCACTAATTAAAGCCCGTATTGATAAAAATTGTCAAATCTCAGTTTTAGAACTGTGATTGTTACAAACCCCACATAAGAAAAATAAGCAACAATTCTTGCTTCTTTATGCAATACACTTACCACTAATCATGGTAGATGAAATGGGAGTTTTCTGATGTGGTGGACTTCTGAGGCAGGAAACAACAGTAAAAATTGAGATGATGTAGCTCACAGACTACAGATGAGAAATATCATCACCCCTCTGAATTGCAATTGTAGACTTCAGTATATGAAGCATGCAGTCATACCAAATAAAAACGCATTTCTAGATACTTGAAAACAATCTGCAAAGATATAGGAATTCTTCTTATTTGGGGACTTACATACTACACAGATGTTCTACAGGTGCAAAAGAACTGATTGCATGGGAAACAACTAAAAGTTGTTTCTTGAAAAGCTGTGTGCATTGAAAAGGTCTGTTTTATAACAGTTCTACTTTAAATGTCAGGACTACAGTTTCTTTTTCAAGAGTAAAGAATGTTGTCACAAAAATCTTACAAGCTGACAATTAAGACTTTTATAGCGTATAACATAAAATAAACAGGAAATATTACAGCTACAAACATTAAATTTAATATCCACAGGAAAACAAACAAGAGCAAATCCAAATGGGATGGACTAGAATATCCCAAAAACACATATAAGCTTGACTTTCCATCCCTGAGGAAACTAAGACAATTTTCTGGGGCTGCTAGAACACTGAAAAAGGATTAGTTTTAAATGACCTCAGTACACTGAAACTAGGGTGGTTTTTTTTTGAATCACAGTAGGCTTTTGATGATCCAGAACCAGTAATGGGGATTAATTGCAGTTCTTGACACAGTGTATATTTTAGAGATACAATGAACACAATGTTCTGCCTGCCACAAGCAAATGGGCTTGTTAAACTTGTGTAGCACAATAATTCTAAATTAAATAGCACCATTAAACTTATTGTTACAGCATGTGTGCTGGAGAAGAAAATAATCCGTCACACACTTGCAGAAACATTGAGGTTCTATTTCATAATAAATCTGGACAAAATTACCCAGTCTCTATTCCTCACAAAGAAACCAAAACAAAATTTAAAATTGTTTTGAATAACCTTATTTTCACTAAAATCTGACTAAAAAAAATAAAAACTAAAAGCAAGTGGATCTTCAAATTTAGCAACTTTTCCAACAATGACACAAAAATACATTCTTTTTCAAAACATTTACACTTCCTTCCTGAGGGAGTTTCTCTGAAAGGCAGAGGCTATCACAATACTGGTTTATATTGCAGAACCAAGACAAGGAAATTCCAGTAAGTCTCCTTTCAAAATCTGTCTGCAAAGAACCATCCTTTTCCAAAATAATTATACATTCACTGTCTGCTGCTAAATTATGGACCATTTTCCTGCTGTCAGAAAATTTTTCTTTGGATTTAAAAATGCTAGAGGAAGCATGGACCACTGTAATGATAAAGGTAGTAAGTCACACACCATAAATGTATATGCACCCTAAGAAGCATCATAGAAAAGTATTTCTTGCCATGTGTCTTTCCACTCTTCATCTTTTCTGTTGCCTCTGTCTTCCACACAGTTCCAATCATTTAAAATCTGCAATCATTTTCTGAATGTTCAGTCTCTGGTTTCTACAAGAGGTTCATAAGATCAATAAATCACAGAATCACAGAATTGTAGGGGTTGGAAGGGACCTCCAGAGATCATTGGGTCCAACCCCACTACCAAAGCAGGTTCCCTAGAGCAGGTTGCACAGGTAGGCGTCCAGACGGGCCTCCAGAGAAGGAGACTCCACAACCTCCCTGAGCAGCCTGTTCCAGTGCTCCGTCACCCTCACTGTGTAGAATTTCTTTCACATATTGGTGCAGAACTTCCTGTGATCCATTTTGTGGCCATTGCCCCTTGTCCTGTCCCCAAAAACCACTGAAAAGAGGTTGGCCAAATCCCTCTGTCTCCCACACTTAAGATATTTGTAAACATTAATAAGATCCCTTCTCAGTCTTCTTTTCTCAAGGCTGAACAGACATGGGTCTCTCAGCCTTTCCTCACAGAGAAGATGCTCCAGGCCCCGTATCATCTTTGTGGCCCTCCACTGGGCTCTTCCCAGGAGATCCCTGTCTTTTTTATACAGGGGAGCCCAGAACTGGACACAGTACTCCAGGTGAGGCCTGATCAGGGCAGAGTAGAAGGGGAGGATCACCTTCCATGACCTGCTGGCCATGCTCCTTTTAATGCATGCCAGCATCCCATTGGCCTTCTTGGCCACCAGAGCACACTGCTGGCTCATGGTCTACCTGTGGTCCACCAGGACCCCCAGGTCCTTCTCCGCAGAACTCCTCTCCAGCAGGTCATCCACCAGCCTGTACTGATACATGTGTTTTTTCCTTCCCAGACACTACACTTGCTCTTGTTAAACCTCATTTGGTTTCTTCCTGCCCATCTTCCCAGCCTGTCCATGTCTTGCTGAATGGCAGCACAGCTTTCTGGCATGTCAGCCACTCCTCCCAGCTTTGTATCATCAGCGTACTTGCTGAGAGTGGACACTATTCCCTCATCAAGGTCGTCGATGAAGATGTTGAACAGGACTAGACCCAGCACCGACTCCTGGGGAACACCACCAGTCATAGGTCTCCAGCCGGACTCTGCGCCGCCGATCACCACCCTCTGAGCTAGGCCAGTCAGCCAGTTCTCAACCCACCTTACTGTCCACTCCTCTATCCCACACTTTCTCAGCTTTGCTAGCAGGATGTCATGGCAGACAGTACCAAAAGCCTTGCTAAAGTCAAGGTAGATGACATCCACTGCTCTCCCCCCATCTACCCAGCTAGTGATGCCATCACAGAAGGCAATGAGGTTGCCTTCTACGATTTCCTCTTGGTGAACCCATGACGACTACTCCTTATAACCTTCTTCTCTTCCAATTACTTGGAGATGGCATACAGAACAAGCTGTTCTAACACCTTTCCAGGGACAGAGATGAGACTGACTGGCCTGTAGTTTCCCATATACTCCTTGTTGCCCTTTTT
Organism: Anser cygnoides; assembly: GCF_040182565.1. Taxonomy (NCBI): domain Eukaryota; kingdom Metazoa; phylum Chordata; class Aves; order Anseriformes; family Anatidae; genus Anser; species Anser cygnoides. The sequence continues at coordinate 22,499,793 of NC_089912.1, forward strand.
AAAGATCAGAGTAACATTAGCTATCCTTCAGTCTTCAGGTACCTTCTCCTGTTCTCCAGGACCTGTCAAAGATGAGTGGTTCGGTGATCACCTCTGCCAGCTCTCTCAGCACATGTGGATGCACCACATCAGAGCCCATGGATTTGTGTGCATTAAGCCCACTCAGATGCACCCGAACCACTCCCTCATCAACCAGGGGGGAGATCTCCACTTCCCAGATTCTTTCTCCTCCCTCCAGGGTCCAGGACTCCCAGGGGGGAGTCTTTGAAGCAAAGACTGAAGCAAAAAAGGCATTCAGCATCTCCACCTTCTCAGGGTCCCCCATTACCAGGACACCCCCCTCATTCAGCAGGAGACCCACATTATCCCTAGTCTTCCTTTTACTGTTTACATACTTAAAATATATATATATATATATGCTTCTTATTATCCTTTATCTCCTTTGCCAGCTTTATCTCCAGGTGGGCTTTATACTTCCTTGTTGCATCCCTGCAGGTCCTGACAACACTCCTAAACTCCTCCCAAGCAGACATGCTCTTTTTCCACATTTCATAGACCTTCTTCTTCCTTTTGATCTTATCAATTAGGTCTTTGCTCATCCACACAGGTCTCCTGTCCCCCTTCCCCAATTTCCTACTCTTAGGGATGCACCAATCCTGAGCTTGGAAGAAGTGCTGTTTAAATGTTGCCCAGCTTTCACAAGCACCCTTACCTTCTAGCAATCTACACCATGAGATACCCCTAAGTAGGTCCTGGAAGAGGTTGAAGTTGGCTCTCCAAAAGTCCAGGGTAGCAATCCTACTTTTTGCCTTACTTCATCAATTCCAGATCTTGAACTCCACCGTCTCATGATCGCTGCATCCCAAGCTGCCCCCAACCTTAACATCCCTAACAAGCTCATCCCTGTTGGTAAGAAAAAGGTCCAGAAGCACCCCCCACCTCATCGACTCCTCCACCACCTGTGTCAGAAAATTATCTTCAGTGGGAACCGTCTGGACTGTGCATGCCAGGCCAAGTTGCTTACCCAGCAGATGTCTGGATGATTAAAGTCCCTCATGACAACCAGCATCTAAGACTGCAAGGCTACTTCCAGCTGCTTGTAGAAGGCCTCATCGACTTCCTCCTCCTGATCTGGCGACCTGTAGTACACCCCCACTACAGTGTCACTAGCCAACCAATATATACATCAGGCACGGTAAAGCTAGATGGTCAAGAGAAGTAATTGTCCCACCCTGCTCTGGATTGGTGCAGCCTCACCTTGAGTTCTGTGTGCAGTTTTGGGTGCCACGGCATAAGAAGGATGTAAAACGATTAAAGAGAGTCCAGATGAGGGCTACAAAAATGGTAAAGGGTCTAGGGGGGAAGAAGCATGAGGAGAAGCTGAGGCCACTTGGTTTGTTCAGCCTAAAGAGGAGACTGAGGGGAGACCTTATGGTGGCCTATAGCTTCCTCATGAGGGGATCAGAGGGGCAGGCACTGATCTCTGCTCTCTTGTGAACCACAACAATCCCCAACGGAAGAGTATGAAGCTGCAACAGGATAAGTTCAGGCTGGATGTTAGGAAAAGATTCTTCACTGAGAACCTTTCTACGTCAGGCACTAGAACATGTTCCCCAGAGCAGTGGTCATAGCACCAAGCCTGCTGGAGTTCAAGCAATGTTTGGACAACACTCCCAGACATATGTTTTGATTTTTAGGTAGTCCTGTGTGAAGCCAGGAGTTGGACTCAGTGATCCTTGTGAGTCCCTTCCAACTCAGAGTATTCTATGAATACATGATTCTTCAACCCATTTTAAGTCTGCCAGGGAAAGATAAAAGAGTTTCAGTTATTAAAATGAAGGCCTGTGAATTTACACCAAGTCTTCGGGACAGAAATTGTGAAAATTTAAGCAAATCACTTCATTCTTTTGTGCCTTAATATCACACTTCTAAAAATAAGAGTCCTTAAACACTTTTGTCTAGTTGATTTGCCTGTAAACTAAGCTAAAATGTATCATTAAGGGCATTATCTGAACACTTCTTGAACATTGACAGGCAAGGGGCATCAACGACCTTGCAAGGAAGCCTGTTCCAGTGTTTGACCACATAACCTTTCCCTAATATGCAATCTGAACTTCCCCTGCTGCAGCTCCACACCATTGCCTTGGGTCACCAGAAACATCAGCTCCTGCCCTTCTGCTCTCCTTCATGAGGAAGCTGGAGGCCAGCAACAGGACCTGACTGAATTCAGATTTATTCTACTTACTTTGTTGCTTTCACCAAAGGTAGCAACCTGTGTCCCACTGAGTTTATGGGCAATTCGATTAGAAAAAAGTGTATGAAGAAATTTTATTTTTAGAAGTGTGATATGACCAGATGATCTTGGAAGTCTTTTCCAACCTTAATGATTCTATGATTCTATAATTAAGGCAATTATTTTCCACTAACTCATATTCAACTTGCTGTTGAACAAAATCCCCACATCCTTTTCTATGTGTCTGCTCTCCAATCTCTATATATATCCAGGGTTGCCCCATCCCAGGTGCAGAATCCAACACTTGCTCTTTTTCAATGCTATGTGGTTGGTGATTGTCCAGCCCTCTAGTTTGTCAAGATCTCTCTGCAAGGTCTCTTAACCCTCAAGGGAGTCAGTAGGTCCTCCTAATTTAGTATCATCTGCAAACTTGCTTAGTATGCATTTGAGTCCTCTATCCAGACCATTTATAAAAATATTGAAGAGTACTATACCTAAAATGGAGCCCTTGGGAGCCCTACTAATGACTGGCAGTCAGGCTGATGTAATCTCATTCACTATAATCCTTTGAGCCCACACTATCAGCCAATTGTTCAGACATTTTATTATGTATTTGTCTAGCTGTATGCTGGATATGCTTTCTGGAAGGATACTGTGAGAAACAGTATCAAAAGTTTTGCTGAAATCCAAAAAGATTACGTCAACTGGCTAACTGCCTCGATCAGCTAGGTAGTATAGACAATATCAGCTATGCTAATATAGACAAAGATTTTATTGTCTATTTGGGAAAAAAATCTTAGATAAAATAATGTTACCTCTCTTCCAAAGTAGTTCACATAGAAGAAACATTGTCACTATAGCAAATATGGGAGTGTTCTTCCAGTTTTATCCAAGAAGTAGAAATAAAAGCCTGTATGTTCAAAGGTTTTCATAAAAGCTGTTAAAGGATCCTAGCAGTAGTTTTCAATAATCACACCACTTTTAGCAGTCTTTTTTTTTAGTCTCATCTTATTTGTCTTTGACTTATTTTTGTGTTTAAGTTACTTTGACAGTAAAACAGCAACCAGATAAATATACCTTTATTTGTCATAACCTACACAGCTGTTCATGTTCTTCACATATAAGAAAAAAATAAATTGTCAGCATACATCCTCTTCAGAAAAAAAAAAAAAAAAGAGGCATTGCATTTTTAACATTAAGTCTTCTACCAGGAGCTCAGTGGAGACTCAAACCAAAATTATTTCTCAGCCTTCTGCCCAGAGCACCTTAACACTCTTAATATAAAAGCTAACTCATTTCTGTGTGGTCATCAGGCACAAGAAAAAAGTGTGATGCATCATTCTTTTCAGGTTATTGAACATCTATTGTTCACGAAAAAAATGTTATCTTGTTATTTGAGGAGCATGACAGAGATGAAGCTGAAAGAGTATTTCATATGGCTGCAAACGTACAAACAAAGATTCGTGTAATAGAGAACATAACAAGTAATCATATAGGCCTACAATACAAAAATGCTCTGGAGCTTGTAATATGTATTCTAATATAGTGCAGCACAGTGACAGATGATGCTAGTGTACAACCAGGATTACGAAAGTCATCTCATTCTGAAGGAAAAAAAAAAAAAAAAAACACCTACTTGTAGAAGTATTTCAGCTTTGTTCCCAGTATGTTCATTATATAAACTTGTTAAAAGACATGATCCTTGACACCTATAGACTGCTGTTTTGCAGTACTACCCTTAAATTGTGTTATTGATCTAAATTAACTGTTCAGTCATTCATGTGTGCAGCTGTAAAGTGAAATTATAACCTTCTGCTCAGTTCTAAGAGTTACTTCCAAGATATTTCAATTTGTCACAACAAGATTTCACAGCTGCTGAAAACTCTGTGATTTCAGAGTGAACTTAATCGGGTATTTTGTTACCTGCTCCATGCTGTAAAACTCTAGGATGATTTTCAGTCAGAAAAAATAAAATAAAAATAAAATGAAATAAAAATAAAATGAAATAAAAATAAAATGAAATAAAAATAAAATGAAATAAAATAAAATGAAATAAATACACAAAAGACCTGCTAAAGCAGTCTGTTCTCTGCTAGGCTAGAGCCATTTAGTCAGCCATTAAACGCATTGCTGCCCAGTGACAAAGGCAAAGGATGAGACAGTGTGGCACATATTTTCCTTTCCTCATTGCTACAGTGCTGAGAGAAAAAAGTAATGCATTCATTCTGCCATTTACCTTCCACTTACACCAAACCTGGCTCCCCACCCCAGCCCCCACCCCCCCTTTCAAATAGCAGAGAAACATATGAAAATCAAAAGAAGAGCATGCCATACTTCCCAATTATTTCTGATAGTGGCATGGGGGTAGGCAGATCACTCCAACAACCTGACAATACTTCCCAATGCTTGGTTTCATCAGGTCTGCACTTCAGCTGCAAAAACAAGCATGACGGTAAACACATCAAACACCAACACATAGCAGGTCACAGAAACCCACAGATGTAAGATAGTGGACTTTCCTGGGGAAAATCAGGGAAAATCACATTGCTAATGGATTTTCAGCTAAGTAGAAAGAGCATCCTTTACCTTCATTTACTGTCTATTATTTTCTGCAAGAGGCTGCTGCAATACCTGGCACAATTTTTCTCATTTGATCAAATACAGTCTTCATTTCAAACCCATTTTTTGACCCTTTTTAAGAATGCATTTAAGTGATATATCATTCATAGTGGTGCTTAAAATATGGTACAGTATTCTTCTTTAAATCCCCTTGAAAGCCACCATAGCTCCTGAAGGACTTTAATAAAGTAACAGTAAAGATTTTGTAAGGGTAATGATGTTGGAAATTTTAACTGATGCAATTGGAACTGTTTTAGTTGACAGCACACAACATCTCAAATGTATTATTGGAATATATATGATATAATTGCCAAATATATATAAATATATATACACACAATCTAAGTGAAAGTGGTAGAATTATTTACACTAAAATTCAGCATTTAGTGTGAGTCCCAATCAAATCTTTTCAGATCTTAGACTACACAAAAAAACACTATTCGACTATTCCTCTGGGGGCAGTAGGAGAGGTGGAATCCAACTTTTCTTCACTTAGGGAAGACTTACCATGAGACACCATTAAACAGTGTTTGACAAATTTCACTGAAATCATTTTATTCAGAGACGTAACGACTCTTTTAAGGGCCTATAGAGTAACAAGTCTGCAACATACTATGTCAGCAAATCTAAGCTGTATTTCTTGACTGCTCAACATAAGCATAAATGCTGTATAAAATAATATAGGTCTTGAATTAGTTATTGTCTGAGACTGAGTTAGTCTCAATGCATTCTCCAGCTTAGTCTTATAACAATCATAATAATATTTCTAAAATACAAAATTTAAAATAAATTTAAAAATACTAAGAATAACTGCCTCATTTGACCCTTGCAATTACTGCAATACATAACAATAAATGAATTTATAGGAAGAATGTAGATGATCCTTATCTCGTGCTCATAACAGCCTCTCCACAGTTCTAGCACTCATCTTTCTGAAATATTGTGAGCTAAAATTTACATCCAAACCATTCTGTTTAAAATCTTTGCATGGACCTTTCTTTCATATTCTTTTTGATCTATTTATACTTTATTTAGCAATGAATTATGCACTTCAGTTACATCCTTTTTTTGAAAGAAATTATTCATTTTGGTGACTTTTATATCACCTGCAGAATAGCTTCATTGGATATAAAAAGAGTCAACAGTAATTCCTCATTCACTTTGACCACACCATTTATGATTACATGGACATCTATCAAAATCACTTTCACTCAACTCTTTCCCATACTGATAAGGATTAGGCTATTTTCCCTTCTCTGTGAAGTAACTATCTGATTAAGTAACCTCTGATCCTTCCCTTCTCTGTACTGTCCCTAGGTCTGTTAAACTCTGAGCAAGATGAAATTTCTTGCAGTTGTGATAATTTTAAAATGCCTACAGACTGCAGGCTAATTCTGTGGTGTCATGAGGTTTTGTTCTCTATTCCTGTTCACTACCTAACATCTTATTTACCTTTTTCATTGCTTCTAGGGACTCAGCTGAATGTTTCAGAGTGCTATTCATGGTGCCTGCAAGGATTCACTCGGGAATGAGACACCATTAATTTCAAGCGATTGTGTTTATAGTCAAAACTGTTTTGCCACCTGTGTTACTCCATGATTATTGACATTAAATATTAGCTGGCACTTTGTTGTTCACTTGCTCATTGACAACCTCCAGCAGCTCTTTCCTACCTTGGAGTAGTTTTCCAATGTCAAAGCCTTGACGTCTTGCTGCTCACCCCATTTCTAGATGTTTTCTGAAGAAAACAGTATCAGATAGGATTGGTGCCTGCAGAGGTGATAAAAGAACTTCACTGACAGCGTGCATTCTCTGAAAACAGACCACAGTTTTCCTTTTTCTACTCGGTAATTAACCACCATTCTTCCTCAAATCCGGTGCTCTCTCAGCCAGTCCCCTCAACCATGCTTGCTGATGTGACTTTCAATACTCCAGCAGAATCACTTGATTTACAAGCTTGATATTTAACACCTGTTTCCCAGGTGCCTAACTAGCTGTAGTCCTTCCTATGGTTTCTACCAGTATAATCAGTATAGAAGTAAGATACAGCGGTCTGTAGATTCCCAGACTCCCTTTGGAGCCCTTTTTGAATACTTGTTCTCATTTGCCTCTTTCCTCTCTTCTGGCACCAAAACTGATTTGAGTAACAGGTTTTACATCACATAGCTGGTAACAATTCACTCTGGACCTTTTGAGTGAAATCTTTTGCTCAGAAGAATGTACTACTCTTTTATTTTTCTCTAAAATCCTTTCCAATGATGTCTAATTAATACTGAGGAACCCAAATACAAAAAGCTCATTTAGATTTTCCTGTTATAGCCTTGAGTGCATTTTTTTTACACCTTAGCCTTCTATCAGTCCTATGGAATCAAAGATTAGCCTCCAGAGTCCAATGTGTTTTGAACTATTCTTATTATTCATTTTTTGTACTTAAAAAAAAAAATCTCTTCAAAGTCTTTATTGTCTGCCTAATTGGGTATGATTTCACATATAAATTACCATATTTTTTATTCTTTTTATTGTTTCTGGACATAATTTTCAATTTTGTGAAAATTTATGATCATTTTACTCTGCTGCTGCAGTTGTGACACCATTAAGCAACCTTCTCAGAACAGGACTCTACCATAGGAAAAATAAATACTTTAAAACATGAATGTTTTTCTTAACTTAATCATTTTCCAAATATTTTATCCTCCACAAAGAATTTGTAAGACTTGAATTCAAATGTCTACCTTTGGTCTGAAAACAGGTATTCAAACACCATTTCAAGCTGTACTTTAAAAACTTGAGAATTTCCAAGTTGAAATTAATTTCTCCATAAATAAACTTACAGTTGAAATACGTATGAACAAGGCAGGAGATAAATAAGTTGGCAAAAGATCCCTTCTGTCTATTCAGATCTTGAAAAACTCTTTGGCTACACAGTAGGGAGTGTACATAATTCATGCTATTTATCCAACAGATCCAGGTGACAGCAAATCAAAATGTCAGCTAGTGTTCTAGAAGAGAAATAAAATGTATCTTAACACCTTTCAGAGGTGTAACATCTATTCTTGTCTGGCACTGTCCTCAGTCAGTTATTACACAGAAAGCACATGATAAACACATCCTAATGAGATAAGACAGAAAGAAATGCACCACTTACCAACGTATAGCACTGAACAGGAGTATCGTAGGCACATATAACAAGATTTATCAAAATAAATAAATAAATAAAATAAAGACTTGGTGACTTCAAAAATGTCAAGTACACTACTTTGATTTATAAACATGTCAGGTGTTAAACATACTCTTAATATCATATGTTTTGATAAAAGCAACATTCACATACGTATGTAAAAGTCAATAATCAGAAGTGATCAAAAGTGACATGTTATCTTATTTATTAGTTTTCTAATGCTGTAAATTAGAGAAGCTGAACTATATTGCAATTACTTTGCAATATAGTATGTGGCTGTATATGAATATGGAATTGATTCTTCTCCACCTAAGTCCATGTTGGAATGGAAGTCCACCTGCTTTCATGTTGGGACTGGGGGGTGGTGGGGTATTCTTAAAAGTGGGAAATGTGAAACTCTTGAAAAACTGAAACATGAATTGTTTAACATATGAAATTAGTTTCCTAGTTGAATAATAGTAAAAAAAATGCATAACTCAGAGACAAGTAGTCTGAAAAATTGTTACCATTTTGCAAGAATTCCATATCCTGGTGTTACATGCTATATGTCCTTCAGGAAATATGTTTCAGAACCTGATAACAATTTTCTAGCTGAAATACATCTCATGTCATAGATACTTACCTAGTAAACATCACTGACTCTCAGTGTAAATGAGGAGAATACATTTGGGCTTGAGGTAGTAGAAGACATACGAAAGAACACCTCTGATCATTCAACAGTCAGCTTTTTGATTTAGTGTCTCTATACAGTTTGTTCTATCCTCCATACATAGCTCATGGAGACAAGAAAGTGTCTCCAAGTGGTACTTTTCATCCTAGAAAGCTGAGTCCTTTCTGTTGTCTACCAAAAGGGGCTCAGTCAGGCCTGATCTTAATTTGGGAGCCTCAGTGAAGAATTTCAAGTCAGATAGGATGAACTCAGCATTTCATTTGCAGTTACTACCAGGCAGTGACTTCTTACCTATGTAAGAACACAGATAAAGATGTCTTGAAACACACAAGTAGCTAAATAAATTCTTGTTCAAAAGATTTTATTTTTTTAATTTCAAATTTTATTTGTGCTTCTTCTTCTTTCAAAATTAGTTTGCTATTAATTGATATTGGACACTTACTGCCAAAAAGAAGCACAACGGTAGCTTTTTTGTGGTCTCCAAAACAAGATACATACGGATCTTGTTTCATTAAGGTTTAGAACAAGATTTCACAAAAACTTGCTAACAAAATGAGTAGACAGATACACAAGTGTCTCTCTCTTGCTCCCAGTTCTTTATGTTTCTCATTGACTTACTGCAATATTTCAGAATTTTTTTTATAAGCAACTGATTACAGCTGTCTTTAAACAGAGATTAGGAACTCTATACTTTTGAGAGACCCTCTGTACCATGAAAAATACAGTCATGAATATTTTGAAACCAAAGAATAATCTGGATTTTCAGTCCAACTTTCCTAATGAAAATAATGTTTTAACTGTAAAATGTAATAAATAAGACTCCAAGATAGGAAGAATCTAGAGATTTGACTGATAATATAGAAAACTAAGAAAACAATAGAAGAATCCTTCGTACTAAGATGAGTAAGAGACTTACTTGACTGTAAGTTCCCTAGATGTCCTATGAATGTCCTAGAATAACAATGCTAACTGTAACACGTTGTGGCAAGAATTAGAGTTTTCCTTCTGTGTTGAAATGAATCACGAAAGCAGGAGCAAAGCCACTTTCAAAAACACAACACAATTTAGCAAACAACTGTCAGTCGAAAATAAAGGAAATCAAGACTCTGAAAGTGGAAAGTTTTCTTTAGGCAGCCCCCACAGACTAGTCCAGTGAAAACAGTTATATTGATATAATATTGATATAATAGATGAAAATTGAGGAGAGTCATCATGTGAGGCAAGATCCAAAGATTCAGTTCTGGAAGGAGTTATTCACCTTCACAAGATGTACTGAGCTACTCATCCTTCTACTGAATTCTGTGGGACTGCTGAATCCTTAGTTTGTTAAACTAAACAGAAAAAGCTGGCTTATAAACAGCACAATACCTGGCTGAACACATAACTGTGTTTATTTGCAGTGACTCTAGCCTATCAAGTGGTTAGAGAGATCTGTTGCCTAGAAAGAAGAAAAAAATATGATGTTATTGAATGTAAAGTACTTGGAGTATGTGCAAGAAGTATTACAAAAAGCCTTCTGCAGGTTTCCATGATGTGGTGGTTTTACACAGGTGGGCAGCTGAGCTCCACCACAACTGGTCTCTCCACTTCCCTCAAAGGGAAAGGGGAAAAAATATGATGAAAAGGGCTCAAGGGTTGAGATAAGGACAGGGAGATTGCTCAACAATCATGGGCAAAACAGACTCATCATAGGGAGACTAAAGAAATTTATTGCCTATTACTAACAAGGTAGAGAAGTGAGAAACAAATAACACAAACTAAAGACACCTTCCCCCCATTCACCCTTTTCTACCTCCTCTTCCCCCCCTCCCCCAGTCCCGTCCCGTCTCGTCCCGAGCGGCGCAGGGGAACGGGGGAATGGGGGCTGCTGTTAGTCTATAGCACTTCGTCTCCGCCGCTCCGTCACGGTCACTCCCTGCCCCTGCTCCACGTGGGGTCCCTCCTACGGGATGCCTCCTTCCCGAACTGAGCCTGGGGGGGCTGCCCGCAGGCAGCAGCTCTTCAAGAACAGCTCCCACATGGCTCCGTACCACGGCGTCCATCCATCCCCCAGGAGCAAACTGCTCCAGCACGGGTCCCCCACGGGTGGGCGGCAGCTCCCCCCAGACCCCCTGCTCCTGCGTGGGCTCCTCTCCACGGGCTGCAGCTCCGGCCCGGGGCCTGCTCCTGCGGGGGCTCTCCATTGGCCGCAGGCGCCTCCTCCAGGCCACATCCACCTGCTCCACCGGGGGCTCCTCCACGGGCTGCAGCGTGGAGATCTGCTCCATGTGGGACCCATGGGCTGCAGGGGGACAGCCTGCTCCACCAGGGGCCTCTCCCTGCACAGGCCGCAGGGGAACTGCTGCTGCCTGCCTGGAGCACCTCCTGCCCTCCTGCTGCACTGACCTTGGGGCTGCAGGGTTGGTTCTCACTTCTCGCTCTCCCAGCTGCTGTTGTGCAGTAGGACTTTTTGTTGTTGTTGTTCTTTTGTTTTGTTTTCCCTTTCTTAAATCTGCTCTCACAGAGGCTATAAACAATCTCACTTATTGGCCCAGTTCTGGACAGCAGCATGTCCCTTTGGAGCCTGCTGAAACTGGCCCTTATCTAACAAGGGGCAGCTTCCGGATTCTTCTTACAGAAGCCACCCCTGCAGCCCTCTGCTACCAAAATCTTGCCATGTAAACCCACTACATATGACCAGACCCTGGATTTCGGGGCAAATTTAGCTGATATCGTAAATAAGTTTATTTGGAAGAAAATGGTGAAGTCCTGTATTCATTGCATTCAGCTTCAAGGATCCTACTGATTTCAACACAAACTGTACTTTCTTTCATGGTATATCTTTTAAGATTCATTCAGATACAAGAGATGGGAAGAAAGGCTGCTCTTAGTTCTTAGTACTGCATATCACATAGTGTCTGGGAAAGGGATTTGGCTACTTACTAAATAAAATACCACCAAAGTGAATAGTTAGAGACATTCTACACTTTAAGTTAGCATTTCAGTATTGAAAAGTCACACTTTCACTTAAATTCAGTATTGCCAGAAAGGAGCAGAAACCTACTATACTGAGGGCTCAGATGCAGAAATGTATAGACAGAGAATGCTAAAAACTCTTAAACGTAAATCATCTACAGATATGCCATCCTCAGTCAAGAAAATGTGACTGTTGTATTTGCAAAAGAGAATGCAAGATTTATGCAGAAGGACATGAAAGGACATGCAGGTTATAACCTATGCTTACAGTAGCTCCTTGGAGATATGGATACCTCCTTATTGTCCACACTCCAAGGAATACTGTTGCATCTTAAATTGAATTGGCAGAGAGGGTATCTTTGGCTGTTATAAATCAGGATCTTTATGTAAATTTTCATTCCAAGACACCTTTATGATTTTTTCTTACCTGTCTTACTATTAGATGACATAACCCTAAATAAAGTGTCAACAATATCCACAATGCACTATTTTTTATTCTTAATTTACTTGCATGATTATGCTGTGATGCTGCAGAAAGATTCTGATTTGTAATGAAATCAGTTTCTTAGAGAGTGAAATCTGATTGAAAATCCAAGATCAATATCCCAGTGACTTTCTATTTTGAGGCAGGAGAAAGAGATTTCAGAGCTCGTGGACTTTTTATGACCTATGTCTTCAGGCAGAAAATTCTTAGTAGTTATATGTTCCGTTTCTGACAGTACTTTGCAGCTGGCAATAAGTATTTCTCCATGAGTCAACTGCTAACACATTCAGATAAGCAGAGCTAACAAGAATATCTCTAGAAAAAGGCCTTGTCATTGCCAGTAAAGGTTATGTTTGCAGTGTATATTGCAAATCAATACAATCCTGCTCTTGCTCAAATGCTGGGCAGAAGCTAGCTTGCTCTGCCTTGATGCAGGCTGGAGAGAAAGAGGAGGACGACTCTATTCATATATTGTCAAACCCAAAGTAATCTGTAAAATATCCTGATGATACACTGGAGCTTTCAGTAGATCTAATTTAGCACTACATTAGCACTTCTTTACCTATTTCTACCCTTACCACGTTTGACTACTATGGATCCCATGAGACTATCAGTCTCCATTGATCAAAGTGCAGCTCAGTTAAAGTCAGGTGATATTCTGGGCCCTCATCAATATGCATTTCCCAAAAAGTACATATGTGCTTTTCTAAAGAAAAAATAAAATACATTTTCATAATTCTTCCCTACTAAAGAAAAAAACAATTTTCAAAGAAAGAGACTAAGAGGTCAAAGGAAAGAAGGAATCATAGTTTCTAACATCTCTCTCTAATATAGTCAATTTCTGCTGGTATATCCTGAAAGGAAAAATGGATATTGGGTAGGATTTATGAGCTTTATGGTTCACTCCCATGGTACAGGCAGTTTTGCTCCTGTAGTGAGCTCCGAATAGCTAGTTCTGAATGGATAAAGAAGGCTACCAAAATTATTTATTGTCATCTAAACTTGTAGATCTTATGTCAAATAAAACATCAAAATAGAAGGGTAAGACAAAAGGTAAATAAAAGTTTGGACATGAAGACACCTTTTAAACCACAAACATACACATTCAGGCTATTTGAGATATTCCAAATAAATTTATAAGCCTTCAACTCTTAGTCAGAAAATCACGCTTCTCCATAGGTCCAGTGTCCTACCTGTCATTCTGTGCTGATGTCTGAGATAACAAAGGGCATCTTAAATGTTAGTAGGTACCTAAAAGTGAACAAACAAACAGAACTGTACATTTCAGAAGGTCATTTTTCAGCACTGATCACAACCATATGCTGTAATTTAAGAGCATTTGGGGGGGGGGGGGGGTGAGCAATCCTTACTGCACAAACAAAAATACAGTCTGTACTTTGCCATTTAAACTTCCTTAATATATTATCAAAAATAATACAAGAGTCAAGAAACATATTGCAGTTGTCTTTCCCAGCTTGTCAGCATCTTCCTATCACCAAGGCCCCATATGGTTAGAAGACCATTATGTAAAATCCCTGAAATTTTTAAAACATTCATTACTTCGATCTATTAAAAGATTCAAAAATACTAGATGACTTAAAATTAAAGCAGTCTGAAACACCATAACATTGCATTGCAGTACAAGCTATATAGGAACTGAGGGGAAGTTTCCGTTCTGGCATCAGGCAAAGGTGAAAAGTGCAAGAATGGATGGGTGAAGCAGAACAAGTAGAGGCCTTGTAAATGGCACAGAAATTTGATATACTCATTGGTATGACTCCACGCTTAATATTACACAACCCTTGCTATCCTAAGATAAAAATACAAGCATTAGATATCATACAAGAAAAGCGCCTACCTTGCACAACTG
>NC_089912.1:22518801-22531301 GCF_040182565.1 Anser cygnoides
CATGGCACAGAGCTCCAGTTTGTTTTGAAGCCTGTAGCACAGCTGTTGAAGGAAATTTGTCTAAGTATTTACTTGTCTGTTGTCAGGGGAAGTCAGCCATTTGTTCAAGGTACCTGATACACTGAGAAAATGAAAGCAATGAGAATAAACTAAGAACAGACTGCTGACAGGCTTTTTAATGACTGGAGCCTGAAGGGCTTCTCCATCTATACAAGGACACCAACAGAAGAAAAATCCAAATTTAAGTGGTAATTCAGAGCTCCTAATTTCCCAGACTGCAACCAATGGCTCTTTAATGGAAGTAGAAAGGCTTGGTTTCCTGGGTTGGTTGCAATTTTAATTATATACACTCTCTCCCATACTGGCAAACCTACAATTGAGGATTACAACAGAATGACAATCCTTCACCTTTTACTGCAAAAGAGACATACTCTGCATAGATAGCTTGCGTGAATGGGTATTAAGACACTGTCAATCAAAAGAGTACTGTGTATTAGAGGTGGAACTAAATTTACTGAGCAAAAGTATTGTTCCTGCAGCAGTGGTCTATTTTTTAGTCTGTTTTAGTTTTAGTTGTTTAGTCTGGAGAAGAGGAGGCTCAGAGGAGACCTTATTGCTCTCTACAACCACCTGAAAGGAAGCTGTGGGGAGCTGGGAGTCTGCCTCTTCTCACAGGGGCTAGAGATAGGACATCTCTAGCTAGATAACTAATAACTAGAGATAGGACAAGAAAGAATGGCCTCAAGTTGTGCTAGGGGAGGTTCAGGTTGGAAATTCGGAGAAATTTCTTCTCAGAAAGGGTAATTAGGCTTTGGAACAGGTTGCTCAGGGAGGTGGTGAAGCCACAGTCCCTGGGGGTGTTCAAGGCAAGGTTGGACATGATGCTTAGGGACATGGTTTCGTTTAGTGGATGATATTGGTGGTATGGGGACAGTTGGATCAGATGATCTTGGAGGTCTTTTACAAACCTAATTATTCTAAGATTCTATGATTATGATCAAAAAAAAAAAAAAAGTGATGCAGTTATTTCAGCATGAAGTTCAAAGTCTGACCTTTAGAAGCTATAGGGGTAATACCTTCAGTTTCTGGAAAGGATTAGATAGATTAAAATGTATGTCATATTACAACAATCCATTCAATATTTTATAAATATATTTCATATTATGTTAACTACTGAAGGGGAGAGGCTTTTGCCTTATGGGCAGTAAACAGAATGGAGACATGAAAACCTCAAACTTTCTTCCAGATTTTGCTACTGACATATGAGGTTGGAGATATAACTTTTCTGTGCCTTTGTATCACTATCAACAAAGCAGAGGAGTAATGGTTAACACTATTAGTAAAGTATTTCAGTAATTACAGGCAAGAAGTGATACAGCAACTACAACTCTAATTGTACATTTGATAATGAGGGATTAAGCACTGAAATTCACTAAGATTCATAACATACACAATTGCTAACACAATTAGACATGTCAAAACTGACAGACTTCTTTATCTACTGAAAAAAATAAGTTCTAGAAACTATTCCTAGCAAACACTTTTAATTTTAACCATTAGTCTAAATTTATCAGAAAACACAACAGAAATTACAGAAAATATGTGCTCATTTTATTTTTGCTACACAGAAATTGTTCTTCTACAGATGATAACACACCATTCAATGTAAGGAACCACTGCAAACAGTATTTATCTAATTCCAACCATAATGTTTTCAAGAAAATGTTTTGTTTTGTTTTTCAATTCTTGCAACTAAAGTTAAAGGGCATAATTAAAAATCACAGTGTAGACATTAAAACATAAATCAACACAGCTATACTACCTTCAGATAAGCTATGCTGATTTATATCAATAAGAAATATATATTCCTAGACCTAGCTTATAGGACTATACCTACTATAATTTCTGAGTAAAATTTTCTGTTAAAAAATGAATGCATGAATGAATTGTGGATAGATTTAGTCAGGACCAGATTAACTGAGGGGAAAAAATTGTGAGTAACTGTAGTTTTGTGGAATATCTGCTTGTGGGTACAAAATTCATTGTGATTGACTGGCTAAAAACATAGTCCCGATTCATCTTCATACAACACAAGCAATTATTTCTAAGAAAGTTTCTCTGGCTAGACACAGTGTGAGGCTTTATATAATTTAGGAAAAATACTATTTTCAAGTCTTCAGGACCTCACTTGGTGAGAAAAGTGCAAACTAATCTGTATCAAACTACTTAATAACTTATACTAGACTGCAGTGCATGAGTATTTAACACCTCATATTTTTTGAATATACGCTGTCTCACTAAATCTAAGCAAAAATATTTTAATTAGTTTTCACAGTACCCATACTGTGCATTAAATACTCAGTGGGTGATAGTTGCTGTTGTAGAGGAGCTCTTATTCCCAAACAGACCAAAAATTTTAATTGATTCGTTAAAAGCTAAAGTATTTCTCATTGCTATAATTTGTTTTTATTACTTCATGATTCCCAAAATTCCACTTTGTAAGGAAATGATGTTGTCTTTTATCTCCATTACAAGCCACATACAGATTACAAACTTACCGCAGTATGGCAGAATAAAGTTGCAAATATTAACATTTTTTAGTTATTAAATCTTGCCAAATATGCAGCTTTAAATACACTGCTGTAATATTTACAAATATTTATTAGATTTTCTCTTTCCTCATTTTTATTAATTTCATAAAATTTCATAGAATCATCTAGGTTGGAAAAGACCTTCAAGATCATTATGTCCAATGATCAACCAGACCTACCAAGTCCCACCACTAAACCATGTCTCTCAGTGCTACGTCCACACATCTCTTAAATATCTCAAAGGATGGTGATTCCACCACTTCCCTGGGCAGCCCATTCCAATGCCTAACTCCCCTTTCAATGAAGAAATTCTTTGTCATATACAATCTAAACTTCCCCTCGTACAACTTGAGGCCATTGCCTCACATCCTATCACTTGTCACCTGAAAAAAGAGAACACTTTTTTCACTGCAACCTCCTTTCAGATAGTTGTAGAGAGCAGTACTGTCCCTCCTCAATCTCCTCAATACTAAACAAACCCACTTCCCTCAGTCACTCGTCATAAGTTTAGTTTTCCAGTCCCTTCACCAGCTTCATTGCTCTTCTCTGAATGTGTTCCAGCAACTCCGTATCCTTCTTGTAGTGAGGGGCCCAGAACTGAACACAATAACTGAGGTGCAGCCTCACCAGTGCCAAGTACAGTAGGACAGTTACTTCTCTAGTCCTGCTGGACACGCTATTTCTGATGCAGACCAGGATGCGCTTGGCCTTCCCGGCACCCTGGGCACACTGCTGGCTCATGTTCAGCCACGTGTCAACCAGCAGCCCCATGTCCTTTTTTGCTGGACAGCTTTCCAGCCACTCTTCCCCAAACCTATACCTTTGAGTACGAGTTTGTTATGACCAGATTCAGGACCCGGCACTTACCCTTGTCAAACTGTTGGACGTAGCCCATCAATCCAGCCTATTCAGATCCTTCTGCAAAGCCTTTCTACCCTCAAGCAGATTGACAGTCCTGCCTCACGTGGTATGGTCCTCAAACATACTGCAGGTGCACTCAATTCCTTCATCAAGATCACTGACAAAAATGTTAAACAAAACTGATCTCAATACTGAGCCCTGAGGAACAGTTTTGCTGACCAAGCACCAACTGGACTGAACTCCATTCATCAGAGCTCTTTGAGCCCAGCCACTCAGCCCGTTCTTCAGCCAATGAACTGTACACCTATCCTAGGCATGAGCAGCTAGTTTTCCAGGAGAATATTGTGGGAAATGATGTCAAATGATTTAATAAAATTGAGGTAAACAACAGACATAAACACAGAATTTGCCCAGGGAAGTGGTTAAGTCACCATCCCTGGAGGTCTTTAAAAGACGTTTAGATGTTGAGCTTAGTGATATGGTTTAGTGGAGGACTTGTTAGTGTTAGGTCAGAGGTTGGACTAGATGATCTTGGAGTTCTCTTCCAACCTAGACGATTCTGTGATTCTGTGAACATCCAAAGCCTTTCCCTCATCTACTCAGCAGGCCATCTTGTCATAGAAGGAGATCAGATTAGCAAAGCAGGACTTGCCTTTCATGAAACCATGATGGCTGCTTCTGATCACTCGATTGTCCCTTATGTGACATGTGAAGTTTGTCAAGATGATCTGCTCCATAACCTTCCCTGGTATTAACATCAGTCTGGCAGGCCTGCAATTCACTTGATCCTCCTTTCTGCTCCTATTGTAGATTGGAGTCTCATTCTCTAACATCCAGTCAACTGGGACCTCCCTGGTCAACCAGAACTGCCAATAAATTATTGAAAGTGGCTCAGTGAGCACTTCTGCCAGTTTCTTCAGTACCCATAGATGAGCATGTTTGAATTTCAATTTTCTAAGTTTATTTCAGCTGAAATATTTAATATTTTTATGCTACCAAGGCATAAGCCTAGTAGCGCAAACTAAATATTTATAGTAGAATTATTATGTTTTATGATTATAAACAAACAAAAGAAAATTTAGTCACCATGATGTACTGTCATTCTTGGTTTTATATCAGACCAAATTCATAAACCACGTTGGTATTTTGTACCTACAGTTTAGTTTGGAGATGAATGAAACTACACCATAGAACATCAGGTACAATTTAGTCTCAGACCCTGAAGAAATAAAACGCAATGAAGAAATACTACTGGCTGGTTACAGACTCATGGTGGACTCATATTCCTTTTGCAAGTAATAAGGGTTTTATTAAAGTTATGTCACTCACTCTTCATTCTTTATGTAAATACTGATGTTAAATGGCGGTCTTATTCATATATCATTATAAATTAAGTAGGGGTAACAAATACTAGTAGCAATTAGTAGTTTTTTGTGTTTGCTTGTTTGTTTGTTTGTTTTTGTGTTGTTGGTAGAGGGTTTTTTTGGTTGGTTTTTTTTTTTTTTTGGTTCCTTCTTTTTCCCCTCCTCCCTTGAGCACAATCCTGCATAAAACTATTGAAATTGTTTTAATTGTTCTAATTGAAATGGGTGCTATTAAAAATAAAAGCATATTTTGCAAGAGCAAAGTATCTTCTGTCCACAAGCAGAAACATGCTGCTGCATGGAAAATAAATAAACTAAACAAGGTCATCATCTCTCAAGAATATTAAAACATACTATCTTGAGTGGGTTAAACTGATTCAGATACAGAGGTAGTTTGTGCTGCAAAATTATGTTTATCATAATCAAAATACTTCTTAGCACTTAACAACCTGATCTTGAAAGGTAATTGCTCTCATAATCTGTTGGGCATAGAGCAAGTTGTACATAATTTTGTTTCTGTGATTCTCCATGCTGGAACACACAAAAGAACTAGTATTATGCAGTGTTAACCACATAGAAGCCTAACTCCTAAATGTCATGATGACTTTTATGGGAAGCCCAGTCTCCACTATTTATAGTTAAAAGTGTTGGTAGTCACTAAAGCTGAGAAGCTGAGAAGCAGTATTCCCAGCAGGGTCCAAACTGATATAACCCTATCAGTAAAGCCCTAAGAAACAGGGAAGTGCATCTGAAATGCACCCCTGGTAGTCTTAGATAATTTTCACAGGCTTTCAGGAAGCATATTCCTCTGCCGTAGATTCATAGCCATAAGCATTCCTCCCATTAGGAAACCACTTGCAGTAGAACCAAAAGGTTGTACATCTATGCAATAAATCAGTGATCATTTTACTAAGAGTTTAGGAGCCATTTGCATCATGTCTGTCATTGGATATGTCATTCTCTGAGAGAAAGCCAGGTGGCTAGAAGAACAGTCACAAAATACTGTGGAGTTTCATTATGCCATTCCTTTTGATAGATATTTTCACTTTTTCTGTGGAAGAACTCAGTACTTCCATTACCTTACCAAATGAGGACATTTAACAATGTCACTCCAGGTAGATATTTTGCCCACCTCACATCTCCCTTGTAGTGGAAGCCTGGTCAGCCTGTTAGTGTGTTTATTTTCTTTATTATTATCTTTCTTTTAAAAATATTTCTTTGTTAAAGAACAAACAGGAGAAATATTAACCTCAGAGGAGTCAAAGGAAACTTTTCCTGACCTTCTGACACAGTTTCTTAATCTTACAGCAGAAATAATCCAAGCATTCCTGAATGATTCTGTCATGGTTTTCACTAGGATAGAATTAGTTTTGTTCATGGAGGCTCATATGTCACTGTATTTTGGATTTGTGATGAAAATAATGCTGATAACACATTGACATTTTAGCTGTTGCACAGCAGTGCTTGCACAGAACCAAGGACTTCTCTGCTTCTTGTGCTGCCCTGCCAGCGAGAAGGCTAGGGGTGCACCAGGAGCTGGGAGGAGACGCAGCCAGGATAGCTGACACAGGCTGGCCAGAGGGATGTCCCATACCATATGAAACTGCAATAAAAGCTGAGGTAAAGCAGAAGGAAGGGAGAATCTTCAGATTGATGGTGTTTGACCTCCCAAGGAGCTGTTACATGTGATGAGCCCTGCTTTCCTGGGAGTGGCTGAACACCTGCCTGCTGACAGGAAACAGAGAATGAATTCCTTGCTTTGCTTTGTTTGTGCATGTACAGCTTTTGTTTTACCTGGTGAACTGTCTTTACCTCAGCTATGATCTCTCTCAGTTTTACCTTTCCAATTCTCTCCCCCATCTCACCTGGGGAGAGTGAACAAGCAGCTGTACAGTGCTTAGCAGTCTGCTAGGTTAAACCAGAAAAGATTCTTTTTTTATTTTTCATTTTTTTTTCTGGCAACAAGAAAGGGACATTTTTATACCACTATAGAAATACTGCATCTAGAAGTCATCACATTACTTCCAAATAATTCATGTAGTGAACAAGTATTAATTTAAGAAACTAAATCCTACAAAAATCAAAAGCAAAGACTGCAAACTGATAGAATTCAAGAGTGAAAAGAATGAGGTGAAGCAGTTTGTTCTCAAATTCTTCATTTTCCTTTCTGTCCACAAGCTATGCCTTTCTGCCCTATGATCTCCATTAGGAAACAATGAAAACAGTCACTCCTCCCTGAGACAAATCATTTTAGGGACAAAGAAGAATAAAATTGGTTCATCTAGAGCATTTACTTGATTCCTGAAAAAGATTCTATCAGCAAAAAAATAAAAAATAAAAAGGGGGGCGGGGGAGGGGGGTTAAGATATTATGGAATAGCATTTGTTATTGATTAACCGAAAAAAAGAAGGAGGCAGAAGGAAGAGAGCAGGGTGGAGGGAGCAGCCTCACACAATTCACTCTGTAAAACATAATAGTATCAGTGTCACTACAAAACATGACGTGGTTCCAAGTGGCACAAACCTATTGTGTATGCTAACCTCATTGTGGTAGAAAGCCTGAGCTGTTACTATGACAGCGTGCTTTGACTATGACATTCACAGAGGAGAAATCATTTCAATTTAGTCTGTCCAGTTGCTTTGCTATTAAAACTGACAAGGAAGCAAGAGTGAGTGTCACTAGAGAAATCACAGCAATATACATCTGTCATATCATAATATGGCAGGATCAGAGATCATCCAGGGGTGTCATAATTGTAATTTCAGGAACCCAAATTCTGTTTATGTGATAACATCCACCTGCATCTCTTTAGCTTGTGTTTCCAGTTTGCTGCCTGCTTGCATCTATTCAGAAATGAAGTCTTGCATATCATTAAATACAGAGTAAATAAGTTAGGCCTGACTGTGAAAGATCAGCATGAAACGACAGGCTACAAGGTAAACTGCAGTGGCTACAATAGAAAGTCCTTTGATGCATGTAGTCTGTGAAGCACAACTATAATACAATATAGTTTGATAGTACATACTCTATAGGGTTTTTGAGGATAGTGTTTCTCCTCTCATTTTGCAGGTTCACAGAATCACAGAATCGTGTAGGTTGGAAGAGACCTCCAAGATCGCCTAGTCCAACCACTAACCTAATACTAACAAGTCCTCCACTAAACCATATCACTAAGTTCAACACCTAAACGTCTTTTAAAGACCTCCAGGGATGGTGACTCAACCACCTCCCTGGGCAGTCCATTCCAATGCCTAACAACCCTTTCAGTAAAGAAGTTCTTCCTAACATCCAACCTAAACCTCCCCTGGCGCAACTTTAGCCCCCTCATCCTGTCACCAGGAACGTGGGAGAATAGACCAACCCCTACCTCGCTACAGCCTCCTTTAAGGTAACTGTAGAGAGCAATAAGGTCACCCCTGAGCCTCCTTTTCTCCAGGCTGAACAATCCCAGCTCCCTCAGCCGCTCCTCATAAGACTTGTTCTCCAGACCCCTCACCAGCTTCGTTGCCCTCCTCTGGACTCGCTCAAGCACCTCCATGTCCTTCTTGTAGCAAGGGGCCCAAAACTGAACACAGTACTTGAGGTGCGGCCTCACCAGAGCTGAGTACAGGGGGACAATCACTTCCCTAGTCCTGCTGGCCACACTGCTTCTTATACAAGCCAGGATGCTGTTGGCCTTCTTGACCACCTGAGCACACTGCTGGCTCATATTCAGCTGGCTATCAACCAGTACTCCCAGGTCCTTCTCTGCCAGGCAGCTTTCCAACCACTCATCTCCCAGCCTGTAGATCTGCTTGGGGTTGTTGCGCCCCAGGTGCAGGACCCGGCACTTGGCCTTGTTGAACTTCATGCAGTTGACCTCAGCCCATCAGTCCAGCCTATCCAGATCCTCCTGCAGAGCCTTCCTACCCTCAAGCAGATTGACACATGCACCTAACTTGGTGTCATCTGCAAACTTACTGAGGGTGCACTCGATCCCCTCATCCAGATCATCGATAAAGATATTAAG
This sequence comes from Anser cygnoides, assembly GCF_040182565.1. Lineage (NCBI taxonomy): Eukaryota > Metazoa > Chordata > Aves > Anseriformes > Anatidae > Anser > Anser cygnoides. The sequence goes on from NC_089912.1 coordinate 22,527,627, forward strand.
GAGGATTGACCCCAGCACTGAGCCCTGGGGGACTCCACTAGTGACCGGCCTCCAACTGAATTTGACTCCATTCACCAGAACTCTTTGGGCCCGGCTATCCAGCCAGTTTTTAACCCAACGAAGCGTACACCAGTCCAAGCCACGAGCAGCCAGTTTCTCAAGGAGAATGCTGTGGGAAACAGTATCAAAAGCCTTACTGAAATCAAGGTAGACCACATCCACAGCCTTAGCCTCATCCACTAAGCGTGTCACTTTGTCATAGAAGGAGATCAGGTTCATCAAGCAGGACCTGCCTTTCATAAACCCATGCTGACTGGGCCTGATTGCCTACTTGCCCTGCTCCATGAGCTTCCCTGGCACTGAAGTCAAACTAACAGGCCTATAGTTCCCCAGGTCTACCCTCCGGCCCGTCTTGCAGATGGGCGTCACATTTGCTAGCCGCGAGTCGACTGGGACCTCCCCTGATAGCCAGGACTGCTGATAAATGATGGAAAGCAGCTTGGCCAGCTCCTCTGCCAGTTCTCTCAGTACCCTCAGGTGGATCCCATCTGGCCCCATCGACTTGCGTATATCCAAGTGCTGTAGCAGGTCGCCAAACATTTCCTTGTGGATTATGAGGGCCACATCCTGCTCCCCATCGCCTTCAACCAGTTCAGGCTACTGGGTATCTAAAGAACAACTGGTCTTGCCGCTGAAGACTGAGGCAAAGGCGGCATTAAGCACCCCAGCCTTTTCCTCATCTCTCGTCACTAAGTTTCCCCCTGCATCCAGTAAAGGATGGAGATTCTCTTTAGTCCTCCTTTTCATGTTAATGTATTTATAAAAACATTTTCTGTTGTCTTTAACAGCAGTAGCCAGATAGAGCTGCAGACGAGCTATGGCCTTTCTATTTTTTTTCCTTCACAGCCTCGCAACATCCTTATAGTTCTCCTGAGTGGCCTGCTCTCTTTTCAAAAGATCATAGACCCTCTTTTTTTTCCTAAGCTAGAGCCACAACACTCTGTTCAGCCAGGCCAGTCTTCTTCCGCGCCGGCTTGTTTTTGGACACATGGGGACAGACCACTTCTGAGCCGTTAAGATTCCATTCTTGAAGAGTACCCAGCCTTCCTGGACTCCTCTGCCCTTCAGAACCGCCTCCCAAGGGACTCTGCCAAGCAGTGTCTTGAACAGCTCAAAGTCAGCCCTCCGGAAGTCCAAGACAGTGGTTTTACTGGTCCCCTTCCTGACTTCGCCAAGAATAGAGAACTCTACCATTTTGTGGTCACTCTGCCCAAGACAGCTCCTGACCACATCTCCCACCAGTCCTTCTCTGTTTGTGAACAGAAAGTCTAGCAGGGCACCTCCCCTGTTAGGCTCACTAACCAGCTGCGTCTGGAAACTATCTTCCCTGCTCTCCAGAAACCTCCTAGATTGCTTCCTCTGAGCTGTATTGCATTTCCAGGATATGTCTGGGAAGTTGAAGTCCCCCCCACGAGAAAGAGCGCTGACAATTTCGCAACTTCTGCCAGCTGCCTGTAGAACTCCTCATCAGTCTCCTCATCCTGGTTCGGCGGTCTGTAACAGACCCCCACCAGGATGTTTGCCTTGTTGGCCTTCCCGCCGATCCTAACCCACAGGGACTCAACCTTACCATTCCCAGACTCAGTCTCGAGTTCCATAACATCAAAACACTCTCTAATATAGAGAGCCACACCACCACCCCTACTGTGCTGCCTGTCCCTTCTGAAGAGCCTATAACCAGTCATTGCAGCACTCCAGTCTTTACGGGTAGAATAAGAGAAAGGTGAAAGGACGGATAAGCCAAGTGTTTGATAAATGGATAAATGCCACCAAATTAAGCAATGAGATTAATCTTCCACATCATAATCATCAAGCTCTAGTCTCACTTCCAGACTTTCAAGCAGAAGAGAGGAGTAGATCACGACATTGATTGCTAAACATAGTAGAATGGACTGACTTTACATCAATTTACACATTAACTGACAGAATGCAGACAAAAGAGTTTCTTTGCATACCTCTTAATTTTTAATGTAGATTCCTAGAGTGGCATCCTATGGAGTGTTTCTAATATTGTCCATTTCTGTTCAATATTTTTGATGACCACATTCCTGTACCACCCGATTTTTTGTAACACATTACACAAACTCTCTTGTCTCTACTTCTGTGGTTTACTTCTATGTTTCTCAAGTAGTATCTTTATTTCATTCAAAGATTACTGGGGTACTAAGCACCTCGCACTGTATGAAGTAGATCATTGTGGCAAACTTAATTCCACAGAGATTTCACAGATACATAAATGTGCTCCATATTTGTGCTTCACTGGAACAAAATATTCAAATTCACTGAAGTGGTTTTCACCTAAGTCAAATTAACACACATGAAAACTCTTCTATAAATCGACACAAGGAGGAACCTTATCATTATTTGAGATTTTAGGATGAAATCATAAATAGGACAAAGCTCCAATCAGTCTACAACAGCTGCGAAAAATGCCTGTTTGCCATTGGAAAGAGTTCAGCAGACAGTTAACAGGCAGCAGTCGATCAGTGATTTCTCTGAGGTGACTGTCAGAAAAACACAAAGCTGTGATAAAAACCAAGTATGTGAGAAAGTGGCCTCTCTCCACTCCTAGCCAATACAAACTCCAAACCAGTGCTGCAGTATAATTTTCAGAATGCAGCTAAGTAAGAGGCCTTCCTTCTTTGCTATTTTTTCTTTCTTCCTATAAAACATTTCCACTCCAAGGTTGTTTTTATTAAAAAAAAAAAAAAAAGTTAGTCTCAGGACATTCATATATTGCCTTTGAATAGTTTCTATTGTCATGCATACATCATTTTTGATAATTAAAGCCAGCTTTGTTTACGTAGCGTAACAAGAAATAGTTGAGAGTAGAACACAATGACTTCTAGAGCAAAGCCAGACAGTATTCAGTATTGCTAAAAAAAAAAACAGAATACATATGAAGTTACAGAAATTGCATTGAAAAATTCCAAGAGCATGAAGTACTATTTATATTATTGCAGTAACCAAGCTTCGGTGCAGTTCTTCTAACACAGCTCAGAGGTTAGGGAACACCAACATGACACCTTTGCGAGGAAAGGAGACTGCAAGGTTAACATATTCCAAATGTTGGAAATGCAAAATGTTTTCACTATGGCAATATCATGCCTTGCATTGTGTTATTTTTAGACTGTTTAAAAATATGTCATGATGGATAAAGGAAATGAGTATTTTTATGGCCAAAGCCTGTGTGAGAAGATAAGGTGTGATGAATTAGCATCTGCAAAAGCAGTAAAAAGATCTTTGTTAATATATATATATATATTTAAATAAAGGAGCATTTTGTGTTGTGTTTTTTTTTTTTTTAATTTCTCTCTCTCCTTTTTTTTTATTAATAACAGAATGCTTTTGTGAATAAAGACCTAGATTCTGTGAATGCTTCTAGCTGCTGTGAATAAATAAATAAATAAATGAAATAAAAGCAGTAAATTCAACCTTAAACTCTGACTATCTCCAGTTCCATGTAAGACACAAAACAAGCTATAGTGAAATACAAGTCACAATGTACATCAAATTATTTCTTGCTTTAATGCTAAAGATAGTTTGGATTTGGCAAACACATTAATCAAGGTTAAAATTGTGCATAATCAAAGTAATAAATTGGTATAAAATGTT
>NC_089912.1:22533801-22543801 GCF_040182565.1 Anser cygnoides
TTTATCTCATGGCATCTGTACAAGAGACCCTAATATAATGAATATAATAAATAAATTTACTGCTGTGTAAATAAAACTCACTCCCAGTGGAAGATATCAAACTTCTACCACGTCCTTGAGATACCTTCAGCTCCAATGACATGCAGACCATCATGAACATTTCAAATGCACTTTGAGATGAGTATTATGTTAATATCTCGAGTATATTGATAGAGATGGCACTAGGACGGCATTAAGACAATATTAATGGAGAGGAGGGAAGAGTAGAGACATGTCCTTGTGACCTGTGCTTCATTTAAAACACTTGAAAAAATGGGCCAGCATCTGTAATACTGTTTTGCTGTTGTTTGTTTTTGTTTCTGTTTTAAAGGCATTTAAAGAATAACAATACAGTTTACTTCAACAGTATCATACCATCATCAAAACACGCTGTTTTATGTCAGCTTGGAAGTCTGTCTCCATGTTATGGTGGAACTGTGCCAAAATCTTCCAGTCCAGTTCCCTCAAGTCAGTTTGAAAACTGACCCCCAAGATTCTCAGCTCATTCCTTATTTACAGATAATATAGTTCAATACTCGAGGTCAGAAAAGAATCAAGAGTTAAAACAGAAATTACAACTCCCAGTTCCCTCTTAATGGGAAAACTAGCAACAAATGCTGTACAATGTAATGGACAAATAGAAGGTCAGAATCATATAAGGAACAGGAAATGTTCATTATCACTTTCTGAAACTCCTCCTAGTCTGTCACAATGTCCTTTATGATTTGAAATGTTTTCAAATACACACACACACTTTTCTTTTTGCATGATTAACCATTTTCAGGTGAAATTGAGAAGAATAAAACCTGTAAGCATTAAATTTTTCCACTTTCAACGAGAAATATAAGCATATTTTGACCACTTTAAAAATAAAACCCAAATCTTTTCACATATGTATTTTAATACAAGTTTGTAAATGTTATTAGCTTCAATGGATAGAAATGAAAACTAAATGAGTGACATTGATATGCAAAAAATAATTGAAAATGCTAAGCTGATCTGTTACAGGTTGTGGCACCTGGTGTTAATATCACTATCCACAGTGTTCAAAAAAGAGAGATTAGTCAGATTCAACACATTCCTGATTTAAGTAACTACTGTAGTCCTATGTTTTCAGTAGGAAATCAGGTTTGTGTTTGTATTTGGGAGGATGTTTGTATCATTATATAGCATAAATATATATCAATAAATATATATTGATAAATCTCACCAAAATCACAGAAATCACTTTGCAATAGTCAAGGTCCAAACATAAGCATTGTCAATTAGCCTGCAGTTCTTGGAAGCACTACTCAATACTTGTTAAATCCAGAACAATCTAGTCTTCATAAAATAGCAAATAGTAACTTTTTCCCTTTAAAATTATAATTTATTTCCATGAACTAGTACATTTTGACCGATTTAGGGCCTTAAATTTTCCTCCAAACATAAAGTATGGAAAGACCAGTGTGGTTTCAGTTACATTTCCAAGTCTGTTTGCTGGAAAAACTTTCATACCAAAAGTGGCTTTCCCCTTGGGGTTTTACATCATCTCAGTTTCATAGCTGTGGTAGATCATGCTGTATAACCTCATATGAGATGAGAATAATTTAAGCAGATGAAAAGCAGACCACTAATTGGCAAAGAAAATTCCATTTTGGTAGACTCTTCTCCCTTTCCTTCCTCCCCCTTCATACACCCTCCTGTTTTTCAAGTGTAATTCACATTCTGGTTGTCATGCATGAGCTCATCATGTTCAAGACAGAATACTGGCATTTCTCAAAAATGTTTATGATTACAAATATTAAGCCAGAACAGCTGTGCTGACTTGGAATCTCTCTTAAGCTAGAAAAACTGACAAGATCTTACAAAGAACTATTGCTTAATAGCTTAAAATGAACACATTTCTCCAATCAAACATATATTTTTTTGTTGTTGACATTTTTATTGATTGAATGGAAACTACAGGCACAAAGGAACAAAAACATATTCATTTTTCCATGTTTCATGTTAGTGCCTCCATTTCTGACATCTTCTTATTGAAAAGTTCTGATGTAATTTCAAAAATAGGTATGTGGTGTGGGCAAGTCCTTTTGGTCTTGGGTGACATTTGCTTTTCCCTTTGAGCTAACAAAAAGGGGATAATAATGAAAAAATAATAATTCCTGTAGGGAAACGTATGGTTTGGATTAAACAATGGAAGTTTTTATTTATTTATCTAAGCAGGCCACTAAAATGTGGAGGTCTGTCTGTTTCAAACAAACCTTCTCTTCAGTGCCTGGCTTCCTTACAGAATGAGACATGAAGGGGAAAACTTCTGCAAGTGCAACAGAAGCAACTTTTGGAACAAAACCAGAGAAAATCTGTAATAAAAAGATGTTCTGTAGAAAATTAGTAGTAGTAGTAGTAGTAGTAGTAGTAGTAGTAGTAGTAGTTTGCCTATCTAACTATCCTTGTACTTTGCAGGACTGCAAGGTTACAAAACAGGAGACTTCCTCAGGACTTTGCATAGAAAATACTTTGTTCTCATGGACACTCAGGTGTGAGACTGTTCTAATTCATATTGTACTTTGACAATTATTCAATCTCTGAAAATAGAAAACATTTAATTATCTGCATTTTCTCTCTTATCTCTCAAGAGCCAAATAACACACTTTATCATCAGAGAGTAATACAACTTTACTTTTCTCTTCAAAAAAGATTCAGATTTCTTAACATCCCCCTGACAGAAGAGCAAAAAATAATTCCTAAACTCAAACACATTTATTTACTGTGCTCTTGCAATAAAAGAAAACATGTAGTGGCAACCTTGAGAAATGTAGACAAATGAGAACAAAGCTGCATGTCGATAGACAGGTGTCTATGGTAAATTTTTCACTGTATATGTGCTTTCAGAACACCTCAGTTAAGAGAAAGCGTTTTTATCCTTTTATTATTTTTTTTTTCAGTTACGAAAGAAAGGCAGAAAGACCGGGAGGATACTGCTGTGCAGGTGATACCACAGAATCATAGAATGGTTTGGGTTAGAAGGGACCTTAAAGATTCTCCAGTTACAGACCATGGACAGGTACACCTTCCACTAGACCAGGTCAGTCAAAGCACCATCCAATCTGTCCTTGAACACTTCAAAGGATAGGGCATCCACAGGTTCTCTGGGCAACCTGATCCAGTGTCTCACCACCTTCTGAGTGAAGGATTTCTTCCTTATATCTAATCTAAATCTAACCTTTTTATATGAAAACCGTTACTACCTTGTCCTATCACTTCATTCCCTGACAAAGAGTCCTTCCCCACCCTTCTTGTAGGCTCTCTTTAAGTATCAAAAGACCTCTATAAGGTCTCCCTGGAACCTTCTCTTCTCGAGGCTGAAGAGAAGAGGACTCTCTCCCCAACTCTCTCAGCTTGTCTTCATAGGAGAGGTACTCTAACCCTCTGATCATCTTCATGGCCCTTCTCTGGACCTGATCAACAGGTCCATGTCATTCTTGTGCTGGGATCCCCAGATCTGGATGCAGGACATCACGAGAAGTCTTATTTTCAGCAGACCCCAGGCAGGAAGGAAGACACAGCCCCTGGCGATGTATCCAGCACTTCTCCATGGAGCTCTAAAGACATGTTGAAGGGAACTGAAACAATTGGGAAAGACCCAGTTTAACTTGACCCATATGACCACATGAAAAACAGGGCCACCACCCTGCATCTCCCACCTCCCAGGAAAACATATTCCCCCACCAAGATAAAGAAAATTAGTCAATTTCACTTTTCATGGAATAATTATTCAGCATCTGGCCTGGGATTCAATTGGGACACTGGTATGAATTTCAAGCTGCTATGCACTGACAGAAGCAAGTCACATCTGGACACATGAATGGGGCCAGAAGTGCAGTGGCAGTAAAACTTTACTGAAATTATTGTGAGTTACAAGGTTTGGCTCTACCCAACTGGCTGCCTTGAGAAATGAACAGCTATGCATAAGCACCTAAAATTCATTAGAAATATTTTTTTATACACAATGTTTTTTTCCTGAGTTAGTCCTAACTGAATATACCATGAATATGTAGGAAGCTTTTGGAGAAACTAAGAAATGAACCCAATTTAGTAATCTTCCCAGTAGACACCCTTCATTTTATATGAACAAAGACAGTAGATTTATTTATGTATTTACCGGAACAGTTTTGAATTAAAACAAAGTTATAAGAACCTGTTGACTCTTCACTGACAATCTTTGAATCTTACAACTTTTCAACAAATAGTTTGAAATAAAACAGTAATTCTGAAAACATCTTGTGGAGTCCTACTTATGATTATTTTCTACGTAAGTAATTTTGTTCAAACACAAGTCATACAACCCATTTCTGTTTTTTGATCAGGGAAATAACCTAGAACAAGTTTTCCAATGCACTTGTAGCTTCAGATTCAAAGTTTGCTCTTTCAGTCTACCTCTGATATCTCGTTAGAATTTAGTATGATGAAAAACTTACTACTTTCAAACTTCGGTTTGAAAATTTCAGGATATTTATGGGAAATATAATGAAAACAGAATTATTTCCCCTTTCAAGGTAAATTTATTTTGAAATCTGAACACTTCTTCATGAAAAATTGTTGCCAGAGGCCCAGTTTTATATGATTTTGATTATAACGTCTCCTCTAGTCTTGTGTCCACAAGATTGAATGCAATGTACAGATTTCAAATAACACACAAGTCAACCACAGGAAAGATGAAGTTGTGTTTAGTAGATAAAAACAAAGAACAAATGGGAGGCCAGATTATATTACTGCCTGTCAGCAGACCTTATGAGGCAATTGGCTGGCAGCCTTGGTAATGCTAACTACAAACAGCTTGCAATACCAAAACATTACATATATTCCTTGCCAAGACTGGCTGTCAGCTGTATGACTGGCCATTTTCTGCCAACATAGTTGACATTCTCTCCTCATTTATTAGTGAGGTCCCAATACTTGCTGACATGGAAAGTCAACAAGTATTTCCTCATTTTTTTCTACCTACTGAATCAGGTTTTCTAAATTACCAATAGCAAAAAATGTATATTATTTTCATCTCATCACAAAATGGTAGTCACATGTTTTTCCCAAGTTCAAGACTGTTGGTTTTGTTGGCTAGTAGATGTGTATATACTGGAAACTATTTCTCTGCATCTTTCTTTCTCATTGATTGAAATAGTATTATGTGTCCATTTCTTATTTCTTGCTGGAGTTGGGCTTACCTTAACAGAAGTAGAGAAATAGGTAAAAATATAAAAATAGTAAATAAAAATAATAAAACCAGCAAGAAATTGCAACCTGTCTCTAGAGAACAGAATGGTCAGCAGACCAGCAAAAATAATTCTCATGCCACAAGTTCTGGAAAGCATATCTACTTACAGAACTTATAATTGTGATAAAGAAACTTCAAATGATTGCTTGGACATCTATGCATTATAAATATAGTTATTTGACCACTTCTCTGACTGTCTTCTGTAAGTCCTGATTTCAGGACTCTCTCTTTTTTTTTTTTTTCCTCAGCAACAACTTTGTTGGAAAATACTGATAGTGGGGGTTTTTATGGTAAGCATAAGTACAGTTACTGGTACTGAGGAGTTTGTAACAAACTGCTCTTCAAAAGCATACAGAATTTTGACAGTTTTGCTCAGTGTATTTGACTTCCAGCATTGAGGCAGACCACAAAGACATCCTGGCCAAAGTTGCTTCTGAATTCTACATCCAAACTAGACCAGATTTCAAAATGCACAAATCTTTACAGTAAGTCTATCTTTGTTATACATGGCTATGTCTGGGGTGATTTTTCCATCACTTTACCTCACTTCTTAAATAGATATTCTGAGCATTAATTTACCATCAACAGAGGTTCAGCACACCCAGATACCCTTTATCATATTTTCCCAGATACATTTCTGACAATGACCAACACTGGTCTAAGATCCAGAATCACTTACATGAATAGCTTTCTTTGAAGGCTAAAACAAGATCTAGGCATGAAGTATCAGTGCATTCAGCATAAAATATCTTCCATTAAAGGCATATCTGATTTTACCATCTCTGTCTACGTACCAATTGGCAGTCTTCTGGAGAAACAAATAATTAAGAATAAATAGGAATGAAGGATGAACATTTCTATTTTATGTATGCAAACATTGCAGGCCTCTCTCAATCACAGAAAATGGCCATGTATTTTTTTATTGCACTGTATCTTAAAAGAGAGAAAATCCATACAACCCTCAGAGGTAAAATCTGAGGAGCTCTGAAAATAGCCCCCCGAAATCCTGATGACCACTAAATGCTATTTTAGGCATTTTAATAGTTTTCTGTGAGCACCAGACCTAAAATAATTTTCAGCTTATCCAAATAATTGTGGTGTTACATTTCCACATTCCAAATTATGTCAACTCCCATCTGAACATGCAATGTTCTTGGCAGATTTTGACTCGTTCAAAAGGATTTACTTTCCAAATAGAGATTTATACAAGCCTCACAGGCAGTGTGAAAACAAGCAACTTCTGTTTATACTTAAAAGCTGCAGCCTCCCCTTCCTCGCACTAAACCCAGTTAAAAATAAAAATTAAAAATTAAAAATAAAGATATTATAAGTCAAAGCTAGACAATGATATCATGGTTTTCTCTGTAAAGATAATATCATAAATTTGCCAATACCAGATTGTATATTATCAAAACTCTTGGAAAAAAAATGAAATTACATAGGAAAAGTAATCTTAAGTATAATATAAAAGAAGCTAGTAGGTTTATCAGTAGTCTTTACATCAGAGTAGTTAGAAGGTAGATTAAGACTTAAGATTTTATCTCCTAAAAACTTCAAAAACAATTTTTGATGTAAATTTAACTTAAAAAATCTTAACGTAAAACACTTCATTTTCTTTTATATACATATATATGAAATTCTTTTGAAACTTTGTTACAATGTTTTATGTGTAGAATTGTTCAGAAACTTCTCTTTATGTCTGATATGAAATCAGACTACTAAGCTTCAATAATATCAATGCATTCCTTTTTAACCATGTAAAAATGGACAATTTTATTCTCCATTTTTATTTGAGGTATTGGTCACGTTTCATAACACCACTTTACTGGACATTAAAAACCAAAACATTGCTTTTAGTTAGCATATAAACAATTTTTAAATAATTCTAATTCCATTTATAGACTCTGTGTATATGCATATGAATTTGCCCTTTATGTAACAGAATTGTTCTTTGTTCTGCTGCCAGGCATACATACCTCTAGATGAAACTCTAGTTTTCAATGCCCAGAGTATTCTCTGGTTTATCATTTCCATTATTCCTATTAGAAACTTGATGTGGAGGATCATGAGCTATACATATGACATCAAAACTCATCAATCACAACACAAGTTATTTACTCTCAAAAATGAGATGCTAACAAATAATCAGTACTTATTTACAAAAATTATTCAACTAGCTATCTGAAGTTATGCAGATCTGCACCATCTGCACCAGATCTGCATGGTGCAGATCTGCACCATGACAGGAGTTTATAACTTGCTTGTTTATAGTTTGTCTACAGATAAGAAACCTGTAGCTGTTATTCAAGATATTTAGCGCAATTTTTGCTCATTTTGCACATCAAAATGGCTTTCCCTGACAACTGCGTATGAAAACACTGGAGCAATCAGGAAAGTGCTCATTGGTAAAAAATAAATAAATAAATAAAATAAAATAAAATAAAATAAAATAAAATAAAATAAAATAAAATAAAATAAAATAAAATAAAATAAAATAAAATAAAATATAATATAATAAAATAAAATAAAATAAACAAATAAACAAAAAAGTGTATATGCTATTTATAATCAATGTATTCAAGCTTAGTGGCTAGAAATAAATTCAATGTGATTTTTATTCATTAAGCTTAAAGTGAAACAAGATACCGCAGTATTTTTTCCTCTGTGTATAAGAAGCGTATTTTATTTGCCATCAACTGAATTTCTTCCAGCTCTTTCTGCTCTCCCACTCCAGCAACCTGATTTCAAATTCAATAGCTATTTAATTAAATAAATGTGTGGGATTTTTTTTTTGTATGTTTGTTTCTCAGAGAACCCTTGATTTACTGTATAATGCCTGGTTAAAGCAGACATGATATAGGAATAATGAAAATAAAGGAAGTCAGCAACTCTTTCATTGATACTCAGTGTAAATTTCTATTGTTAATATTTTTTTACTGTTTTTTGCAAGGAAAAAACTTTCCATTCCCGTTACCATCAGGAGTGGCTAGAAAGTGTTCATGGAGCCAAACAAAAGAAATAAGAGAAATATCTGCTTATCATACAGGTCAGACAAAAAGCAATGTACTGTTGGTCACAGTCAATAAAGAGGAAAAGATTTTTCTCCTAAATGATCTCCAGATAACATTCAGTTTGCTCTGTGTAATCTGGTAGTGGAGTGCAGGAGAAGAGGAAAGTCAGTATCTTCTAGACAGATGAGGTCTCCAACACACTCAAAATATACCTAGAAAACCCATATTAGTGTTTATGCTATTCAACTAATGTAATCAATTTTCCCATTATAAATCTGCAGTACTTGTGTAGTGTGGAATAATTCTGCTGCCATTTCATGGAACCTACATGTCATCCAATTACAATTATTTTTTTTACGGGCAGAAGTACAGAAGGTTGACAACTCAGTAATTTAAAGAAGGTGGTCAGCAGAAGAATAACTATTGTGAGTCATGACAAAAGATGATTTAATATCTCAAATTATTGCATAAATTTCAGTCCTTTTCTTTCTTTTTACCTCTGTAACAAGTGTTATTGAAAACACAGATAGAAGAAAATCAGAGTAATAGATTTATCCCTCAATTTCATTTAAGTAACTCAGATAAATTCCAGTCAGGACACAAATCAACTTTTAAAGAATCAGATTCAATTAAGACCATACAAAACCATCTTTGGTTTGGATATCTTTGCTTGAAAAACCTTCTAACCTCCTAAAACCTTCTAACTCACTGATGTGAGTAAACATTTTTAAAGTAGTAAAAGGTCAGACAATAAAGTTCCTGAAACATTTTGCCTGCCATAAATTGATGGGTTGTCTCTGTTTTCCAGCAATTCACAATACCACACTACCTCAATTCAATTACATTGTTTAAAAGGCATTTTTCTTGCTATAAATGCTTCTCAGTAGTGGAAATATCTGTAACTAAAACAAGATTACACATGATTGTTATTTATGGGGCAGTCTTACTGTACTGGAAATTGAATTTCAAGGATCCAAAGTTTCATTTTTTTAAAGGTTTTTCTATAGAAAAGGAGATTTGCTGACTGAAATAACTCTCTACTGACAGCTGTTTAGTAGCCCAAACTCTTAGCCCATTCCCAGAGGACAGATGTCTGCATCCTAAAAACCAGCATCACTACCAATAGTACAAATAAAGGCCTCTTAGAGAAAGCCAAAACAGAAGCCAGTACAAAGGATGACGCACAACAGCATCAACCCAGATGATGTCTTTTGGAAAGCACAACACAGTCAGCCAGTACAAGCCGGTCATAAATGTTTCTTATTCGTCTCTCTCCAGGGTCATTACTTTTTGCTTTGCCATTTTGCTCATGTATCCCATTCACAGTACACTGGTCTTATAAAACATAATGATATAATATTTTATATATGAATCTTATCAACTAGATTCCTTGTAATAAAAAAATGAAACCATGTGATAAACTCCCCAGATGTGAAAAAAACGTATCTGTCATGTGTTGGACTAAAACAATGAAGATAGTTGAAGGGAAGGGAAGGAAGGGAAGGGAAGGGAAGGGAAGGGAAGGGAAGGGAAGGGAAGGGAAGGAAGGAAGGAAGGGAAGGGAAGGGAAGGGAAGGGAAGGAAGGAAGGGAAGGGAAGGGAAGGGAAGGGAAGGGAAGGGAAGGGAAGGGAAGGAAGGGAAGGGAAGGGAAGGGAAGGGAAGGAAGGAAGGAAGGGAAGGGAAGGGAAGGAAGGG